>NC_140990.1:25371903-25599698 GCF_052327205.1 Somniosus microcephalus | reverse complement strand
CTCTCGAACCCCCCTCACCCCAACTCCACTTTCACCCGTACTCCCCAACCCCCCTCACATCAACTCCTCTTTCACCCCTACTCTCCAACCCCCTCACCCCAACTCCTCTTTCACCCGAAATCTCCAACTCCTCACCCCAACTCCTCTTTCACCCCCACTCTCCAACCCCCTCACCCAAACTCCTCTTTCACCCCTACTCTCCAACCCCCTCACCCAAATTCCTCTTTCACCCCTACTCTCCGACCCCCCCTCACCCCAACTCCTCTTTCACCCCTACTCTCCGACCCCCCTCACCCCAACTCCTCTTTCACCCCTACTCTCCGACCCCCCTCACCCCAACTCCTCTTTCACCCCTACTGTCCAACCCACCTCACCTCCTCTTTCACCCCTGCTCTCCAAACCACTCACCCCAACTCCTCTTTCACCCCTTCTCTCCAACCCCCCTCACCCCAACTCCTCTTTCACCCCGACTCTCCAAACCCCCTCACCCCAACTCCTCTTTCACCCTACTCTCCAGCCCCCCTCACCCCAACTCCTCTTTCACCCCTACTCTCCAACCCCCTCACCCCAACTCCTCTTTCACCCCTACTCTCCAACCCCCCTCACCCCAACTCCTCTTTCACCCCTACGCTCCAACCCCTTCACCCCAACTCCTCTTTCACCCCTACTCTCCAACCCCCCTGTACCCCAACTCCTCTTTCACCCCTACTCTGCAACCCCCTCACCCCAACACCTCTTTCACCCCACTCTCCAACCCACCTCACCCCAACTCCTCTTTCACCCCTACTCTCCAGCCCCCCTCACCCCAACTCCCCTTTCACCCCAACTCCTCTTTCACCCCTCCTCTCCAGCCCCCTCACCCCAACTCCTCTTTCACCCCTACTCTCCAACCCCCCTCACCCCAACTCCTTTCACCCCTGCACTCCAACTCCTCCTCACCCCAACTACTCTTTCACCCCTACTCTCCAATCCCCTGACCCCACTCCTCTTTCACCCCTACTCTCAACCCCCTCACCCCAACTCCTCTTTCACCCCTACTCTCCAACCCCCTCACCCCAACTCCTCTTTCACCCCTACTCTCCTAACCCCCTCACCCCAACTCCTCTTTCACCCCTACTCTCCAACCCCCTCACCCCAACTCCTTTCACCCCTACTCCCAGCCCCCTCACCCCAACTGCTCTTTCACCCCTCCTCTCCAACCCCCCTCACCCAACTCTTCATTCACCCCTAGTCTCCAACCCCCTCACCCCAACTCCTCTTTCACCCCTACTCTCCAACCCCCCTCACCCCAACTCCTCTTTCACCCCTACTCTCCAACCCCCCTCTCCCCAACTCCTCTTTCACCCCTACTCCCCAACCCCCCTCACCCCAACTCCTCTTTCACCCCTACTCTCCAACCCCCTCACCCAACTCCTCTTTCACCCCTACTCTCCAACCCCCCTCACCCCAACTCCTCTTTCACCCCTACTCTCCAACCACACTCACCCCAACTCCTCTTCACCACTACTCTCCAATCCCCTCACCCCAACTCCTCTTTCACCCCTACTCTCCAACCTCTTCACCCCATCTCCTCTTTCACCCCTAATCTCCAACCCCATCACCCCAACTCCTCTTTCACCCTTACTCTCCAACCCTCTCACCCAACTCCTCTTTCACCCCAACTCCTCTTTCACCCCTACTCTCCAACCCCCTCACCCCAACTCTTCTTTCACGCCTGCTCTCCAATCCCCACACCCCAACTCCTCTTTCACCCCTACTCTCCAACTCCTCACCCAACTCCGCTTTCGCCCCTACTCTCGAACCCCCTCACCTCAACTCCTCTTTCACCCCTACTATCAACATCCCTCACCCCAACTCCTCTTTCACCCCAACTCCTCTTTCACCCCTACTCTCGAACCCCCCTCACCCCAACTCCTCTTTCACCCCTACTCTCCAACCCCATCACCCCAACTCCTCTTTCACCACTACTCTCCAACCCCCGCACCCAACTCCTCTTTCACCCCTACTGTCCAACCCCCTCACCCCAACTCCTCTTTCACCCCTACTCTCCAACCCCCCTCACCCAACTCCTCTTTCACCCCTACTCTCCAACCCCCCTCACCCCAACTCCTCTTTCACCCCTACTCTCCAACCCCCTCACCCCAACTCCTCTTCCACCCCTACTCTCCAACCCCCTCACACCAACTCCTCTTTCACCCCTACTCTCCAACCCCCCTCACCCCAACTCCTCTTTCACCACTACTCTCCAACCCCCCTCACCCAACTCCTCTTTCACCCCTACTCTCCAACCCCCTCACCCAACTCCTCTTCCACCCCTACTCTCCAACCCCCCTCACACCAACTCCTCTTTCACCCCTACTCTCCAACCCCCCTCACACCAACTCCTCTTTCACCCCTACTCTCCAACCTCCCTCACCCCAACTCCTTTCACCCCTACTCTCCAACCCCCTCACCCCAGCTCCTCTTTCACCCTACTCTCCAACGCCCCTCACCCCAACTCCTTTCACCCCTTCTCTCCAACCCCCTCACCCCAACTCCTTTCACCCCTACTCTCCAACCCCCTCACCCCAAATCCTCTTTCACCCCTACTCTCCAACCCCCTCACCCCAATGCCTCTTTCACCCCTACCCTCCAACCCCCTCACCCCAACTCCTCTTTCACCCCTACTCTCCAACCCCCTCACCCCAACTCCTCTTTCACCCCTACTCTCCAACCCCCTCACCCCAACTCCTCTTTCACCCCTACTCTCCAACCCCCTCACCCCAACTCCTCTTTCACCCTGCTCTCCAACCCCCCTCACCCCAACTCCTCTTTCACCCCTACACTCCAACCCCTTCACCCCAACTCCTCTTTCACCCTACTCTCCAAACCCCCTGTACCCCAACTCCTCTTTCACCCTACTCTGCAACCCCCCTCACCCCAACACCTCTTTCACCCCACTCTCCAACCCACCTCACCCCAACTCCTCTTTCACCCCTACTCTCCAGCCCCCTCACCCCAACTCCTCTTTCACCCCTACTCTCCAAACCCTCACCCCAACTCCTCTTTCACCCCTACTCTCCAACCCCCCTCACCCAAATTCCTCTTTCACCCCTACTCTCCGACCCCCTCACCCCAACTCCTCTTTCACCCTACTCTCCGACCCCCTCACCCCAACTCCTCTTTCACCCTACTCTCCGACCCCCCTCACCCCAACTCCTCTTTCACCCTACTGTCCAACCCACCTCACCTCAACTCCTCTTTCACCCCTGCTCTCCAAACCACTCACCCCAACTCCTCTTTCACCCCTTCTCTCCAACCCCCCTCACCCCAACTCCTCTTTCACCCCGACTCTCCAACCCCCCTCACCCCAACTCCTCTTTCACCCCTACTCTCCAGCCCCCCTCACCCCAACTCCTCTTTCACCCCTACTCTCCAACCCCCTCACCCCAACTCCTCTTTCACTCCTACTCTCCAACCCCCTCACCCCAACTCCTCTTTCACCCTACGCTCCAACCCCTTCACCCCAACTCCTCTTTCACCCTACTCTCCAACCCCCCTGTACCCCAACTCCTCTTTCACCCCTACTCTGCAACCCCCCTCACCCCAACACCTCTTTCACCCCACTCTCCAACCCACCTCACCCAACTCCTCTTTCACCCCTACTCTCCAGCCCCCCTCACCCCAACTCCCCTTTCACCCTACTCTCCAAACCCCTCACCCCAACTCCTCTTTCACCCCTACTCTCCAGCCCCTCACCCCAACTCCTCTTTCACCCCTACTCTCCAACCCCCTCACCCCAACTCCTTTCACCCCTGCAGTCCAACTCCTCCTCACCCCAACTACTCTTTCACCCCTACTCTCCAATCCCCTGACCCCAACTCCTCTTTCACCCCTACTCTCCAACCCCCCTCACCCCAACTCCTCTTTCACCCCTACTCTCCAACCCCCTCACCCAACTCCTCCTTCACCCTACTCTCCTAACCCCCTCACCCCAACTCCTCTTTCACCCCTACTCTCCAACCCCTCACCCCAACTCCTTTCACCCCTACTCCAGCCCCCCTCACCCCAACTGCTCTTTCACCCCTACTCTCCAACCCCCCTCACCCCAACTCTTCATTCACCCTAGTCTCCAACCCCCTCACCCCAACTCCTCTTTCACCCCTACTCTCCAACCCCCCTCACCCCAACTCCTCTTTCACCCCTACTCTCCAACCCCCCTCTCCCCAACTCCTCTTTCACCCCTACTCCCCAACCCCCCTCACCCCAACTCCTCTTTCACCCCTACTCTCCAACCCCCTCACCCCAACTCCTCTTTCACCCCTACTCTCCTACCCCCTCACCCCAACTCCTCTTTCACCCCTACTCTCCAACCACACTCACCCCAACTCCTCTTTCACCACTACTCTCCAATCCCCTCACCCCAACTCCTCTTTCACCCTACTCTCCAACCTCTTCACCCCAACTCCTCTTTCACCCCTAATCTCCAACCCATCACCCCAACTCCTCTTTCACCCATACTCTCCAACCCTCTCACCCCAACTCCTCTTTCACCCCTACTCTCCAACCCCCTCACCCCAACTCCTCTTTCACCCCTACTCTCCAACCACACTCACCCCAACTCCTCTTTCACCACTACTCTCCAATCCCCTCACCCCAACTCCTCTTTCACCCCTACTCTCCAACCTCTTCACCCCAACTCCTCTTTCACCCCTAATCTCCAACCCCATCACCCCAACTCCTCTTTCACCCCTACTCTCCAACCCCTCACCCCAACTCCTCTTTCACCCCAACTCCTCTTTCACCCCTACTCTCCAACCCCCTCACCCCAACTCTTCTTTCACGCCTGCTCTCCAATCCCCCACACCCCAACTCCTCTTTCACCCCTACTCTCCAACTCCTCACCCAAACTCCGCTTTCGCCCTTACTCTCGAACCCCCCTCACCTCAACTCCTCTTTCACCCCTACTCTCAACATCCCTCACCCCAACTCTCTTTCACACCCAACTCCTCTTTCACCCCTACTCTCGAACCCCCCTCACCCCAACTCCTCTTTCACCCTACTCTCCAACCCCCGTCACCCCAACTCCTCTTTCACCACTACTCTCCAACCCCCGCACCCCAACTCCTCTTTCACCCCTACTGTCCAACCCCCCTCACCCCAACTCCTCTTTCACCCCTACTCTCCAACCCCCCTCACCCCAACTCCTCTTTCACCCCTACTCTCCAACCCCCCTCACCCCAACTCCTCTTTCACCCCTACTCTCCAACCCCCTCACCCCAACTCCTCTTCCACCCCTACTCTCCAACCCCCCTCACACCAACTCCTCTTTCACCCCTACTCTCCAACCCCCCTCACCCCAACTCCTCTTTCACCCCTACTCTCCAACCCCCCTGTACCCCAACTCCTCTTTCACCCCTACTCTGCAACCCCCCTCACCCCAACACCTCTTTCACCCCACTCTCCAACCCACCTCACCCCAACTCCCCTTTCACCCCTACTCTCCAGCCCCCCTCACCCCAACTCCTCTTTCACCCCTACTCTCCAAACCCCTCACCCCAACTCCTCTTTCACCCCTACTCTCCAACCCCCCTCACCCAAATTCCTCTTTCACCCCTGCTCTCCAATCCCCCTCACCCCAACTGCTCTTTCACCCCTACTCTCCAACTCCTCACCCCAACTCCTCCTTCACCCCTACTCTCGAACCCCCCTCACCCCAACTCCTCTTTCACCCCTACTCTCCAACCCCCGTCACCCCAACTCCTCTTTCACCACTACTCTCCAATCCCCTCACCCCAACTCCTCTTTCACCCCTACTCTCCAACTCCTCACCCCAACTCCTCCTTCACCCCTACTCTCGAACCCCCCTCACCCCAACTCCACTTTCACCCGTACTCCCCAACCCCCCTCACATCAACTCCTCTTTCACCCCTACTCTCCAACCCCCTCACCCCAACTCCTCTTTCACCCGAAATCTCCAACTCCCTCACCCCAACTCCTCTTTCACCCCCACTCTCCAACCCCCTCACCCAAACTCCTCTTTCACCCCTACTCTCCAACCCCCCTCACCCAAATTCCTCTTTCACCCCTACTCTCCGACCCCCCTCACCCCAACTCCTCTTTCACCCCTACTCTCCGACCCCCCTCACCCCAACTCCTCTTTCACCCCTACTCTCCGACCCCCCTCACCCCAACTCCTCTTTCACCCCTACTGTCCAACCCACCTCACCTCCTCTTTCACCCCTGCTCTCCAAACCACTCACCCCAACTCCTCTTTCACCCCTTCTCTCCAACCCCCCTCACCCCAACTCCTGTTTCACCCCGACTCTCCAAACCCCCTCACCCCAACTCCTCTTTCACCCCTACTCTCCAGCCCCCCTCACCCCAACTCCTCTTTCACCCCTACTCTCCAACCCCCTCACCCCAACTCCTCTTTCACCCCTACTCTCCAACCCCCCTCACCCCAACTCCTCTTTCACCCCTACGCTCCAACCCCTTCACCCCAACTCCTCTTTCACCCCTACTCTCCAACCCCCCTGTACCCCAACTCCTCTTTCACCCCTACTCTGCAACCCCCCTCACCCCAACACCTCTTTCACCCCACTCTCCAACCCACCTCACCCCAACTCCTCTTTCACCCCTACTCTCCAGCCCCCCTCACCCCAACTCCCCTTTCACCCCAACTCCTCTTTCACCCCTCCTCTCCAGCCCCCTCACCCCAACTCCTCTTTCACCCCTACTCTCCAACCCCCCTCACCCCAACTCCTTTCACCCCTGCACTCCAACTCCTCCTCACCCCAACTACTCTTTCACCCCTACTCTCCAATCCCCTGACCCCAACTCCTCTTTCACCCCTACTCTCCAACCCCCCTCACCCCAACTCCTCTTTCACCCCTACTCTCCAACCCCCTCACCCCAACTCCTCTTTCACCCCTACTCTCCTAACCCCCTCACCCCAACTCCTCTTTCACCCCTACTCTCCAACCCCCTCACCCCAACTCCTTTCACCCCTACTCCCAGCCCCCCTCACCCCAACTGCTCTTTCACCCCTCCTCTCCAACCCCCCTCACCCCAACTCTTCATTCACCCCTAGTCTCCAACCCCCTCACCCCAACTCCTCTTTCACCCCTACTCTCCAACCCCCCTCACCCCAACTCCTCTTTCACCCCTACTCTCCAACCCCCCTCTCCCCAACTCCTCTTTCACCCCTACTCCCCAACCCCCCTCACCCCAACTCCTCTTTCACCCCTACTCTCCAACCCCCTCACCCCAACTCCTCTTTCACCCCTACTCTCCAACCCCCCTCACCCCAACTCCTCTTTCACCCCTACTCTCCAACCACACTCACCCCAACTCCTCTTTCACCACTACTCTCCAATCCCCTCACCCCAACTCCTCTTTCACCCCTACTCTCCAACCTCTTCACCCCAACTCCTCTTTCACCCCTAATCTCCAACCCCATCACCCCAACTCCTCTTTCACCCCTACTCTCCAACCCTCTCACCCCAACTCCTCTTTCACCCCAACTCCTCTTTCACCCCTACTCTCCAACCCCCTCACCCCAACTCTTCTTTCACGCCTGCTCTCCAATCCCCCACACCCCAACTCCTCTTTCACCCCTACTCTCCAACTCCTCACCCCAACTCCGCTTTCGCCCCTACTCTCGAACCCCCCTCACCTCAACTCCTCTTTCACCCCTACTATCAACATCCCTCACCCCAACTCCTCTTTCACCCCTACTCTCGAACCCCCCTCACCCCAACTCCTCTTTCACCCCTACTCTCCAACCCCCATCACCCCAACTCCTCTTTCACCACTACTCTCCAACCCCCGCACCCCAACTCCTCTTTCACCCCTACTGTCCAACCCCCCTCACCCCAACTCCTCTTTCACCCCTACTCTCCAACCCCCCTCACCCCAACTCCTCTTTCACCCCTACTCTCCAACCCCCCTCACCCCAACTCCTCTTTCACCCCTACTCTCCAACCCCCTCACCCCAACTCCTCTTCCACCCCTACTCTCCAACCCCCCTCACACCAACTCCTCTTTCACCCCTACTCTCCAACCCCCCTCACCCCAACTCCTCTTTCACCACTACTCTCCAACCCCCCTCACCCCAACTCCTCTTTCACCCCTACTCTCCAACCCCCTCACCCCAACTCCTCTTCCACCCCTACTCTCCAACCCCCCTCACACCAACTCCTCTTTCACCCCTACTCTCCAACCCCCCTCACACCAACTCCTCTTTCACCCCTACTCTCCAACCTCCCTCACCCCAACTCCTTTCACCCCTACTCTCCAACCCCCTCACCCCAGCTCCTCTTTCACCCCTACTCTCCAACGCCCCTCACCCCAACTCCTTTCACCCCTTCTCTCCAACCCCCTCACCCCAACTCCTTTCACCCCTACTCTCCAACCCCCTCACCCCAAATCCTCTTTCACCCCTACTCTCCAACCCCCTCACCCCAATGCCTCTTTCACCCCTACCCTCCAACCCCCTCACCCCAACTCCTCTTTCACCCCTACTCTCCAACCCCCTCACCCCAACTCCTCTTTCACCCCTACTCTCCAACCCCCCTCACCCCAACTCCTCTTTCACCCCTACTCTCCAACCCCCTCACCCCAACTCCTCTTTCACCCCTGCTCTCCAACCCCCCTCACCCCAACTCCTCTTTCACCCCTACACTCCAACCCCCCTCACCCCAACTCCTCTTTCACCCCTACTCCCCAACCCCCCTCACCCCAACTCCTCTTTCACCCCTACTCTCCAACCCCCTCACCCCAACTCCTCTTCCACCCCTACTCTCCAACCCCCCTCACACCAACTCCTCTTTCACCCCTACTCTCCAACCCCCCTCACCCCAACTCCTCTTTCACCCCTACTTTCCAACCCCTCACCCCAACTCCTCTTTCACCCCTACGCTCCAACCCCTTCACCCCAACTCCTCTTTCACCCCTACTCTCCAACCCCCCTGTACCCCAACTCCTCTTTCACCCCTACTCTGCAACCCCCCTCACCCCAACACCTCTTTCACCCCACTCTCCAACCCACCTCACCCCAACTCCTCTTTCACCCCTACTCTCCAGCCCCCCTCACCCCAACTCCTCTTTCACCCCTACTCTCCAAACCCCTCACCCCAACTCCTCTTTCACCCCTACTCTCCAACCCCCCTCACCCAAATTCCTCTTTCACCCCTACTCTCCGACCCCCCTCACCCCAACTCCTCTTTCACCCCTACTCTCCGACCCCCCTCACCCCAACTCCTCTTTCACCCCTACTCTCCGACCCCCCTCACCCCAACTCCTCTTTCACCCCTACTGTCCAACCCACCTCACCTCAACTCCTCTTTCACCCCTGCTCTCCAAACCACTCACCCCAACTCCTCTTTCACCCCTTCTCTCCAACCCCCCTCACCCCAACTCCTCTTTCACCCCGACTCTCCAACCCCCCTCACCCCAACTCCTCTTTCACCCCTACTCTCCAGCCCCCCTCACCCCAACTCCTCTTTCACCCCTACTCTCCAACCCCCTCACCCCAACTCCTCTTTCACTCCTACTCTCCAACCCCCCTCACCCCAACTCCTCTTTCACCCCTACGCTCCAACCCCTTCACCCCAACTCCTCTTTCACCCCTACTCTCCAACCCCCCTGTACCCCAACTCCTCTTTCACCCCTACTCTGCAACCCCCCTCACCCCAACACCTCTTTCACCCCACTCTCCAACCCACCTCACCCCAACTCCTCTTTCACCCCTACTCTCCAGCCCCCCTCACCCCAACTCCCCTTTCACCCCTACTCTCCAAACCCCTCACCCCAACTCCTCTTTCACCCCTACTCTCCAGCCCCCTCACCCAACTCCTCTTTCACCCCTACTCTCCAACCCCCCTCACCCCAACTCCTTTCACCCCTGCAGTCCAACTCCTCCTCACCCCAACTACTCTTTCACCCCTACTCTCCAATCCCCTGACCCCAACTCCTCTTTCACCCTACTCTCCAACCCCCCTCACCCCAACTCCTCTTTCACCCCTACTCTCCAACCCCCTCACCCCAACTCCTCCTTCACCCTACTCTCCTAACCCCTCACACCCAACTCCTCTTTCACCCCTACTCTCCAACCCCCTCACCCCAACTCCTTTCACCCCTACTCCCAGCCCCCCTCACCCCAACTGCTCTTTCACCCTACTCTCCAACCCCCCTCACCCCAACTCTTCATTCACCCCTAGTCTCCAACCCCCTCACCCCAACTCCTCTTTCACCCTACTCTCCAACCCCCCTCACCCCAACTCCTCTTTCACCCCTACTCTCCAACCCCCCTCTCCCCAACTCCTCTTTCACCCCTACTCCCCAACCCCCCTCACCCAACTCCTCTTTCACCCCTACTCTCCAACCCCCTCACCCCAACTCCTCTTTCACCCCTACTCTCCTACCCCCCTCACCCCAACTCCTCTTTCACCCCTACTCTCACCACACTCACCCCAACTCCTCTTTCACCACTACTCTCCAATCCCCTCACCCCAACTCCTCTTTCACCCCTACTCTCCAACCTCTTCACCCATTCACCCCAACTCCTCTTTCACCCCTAATCTCCAACCCCATCACCCCAACTCCTCTTTCACCCCTACTCTCCAACCCTCTCACCCCAACTCCTCTTTCACCCCTACTCTCCAACCCCCCTCACCCCAACTCCTCTTTCACCCCTACTCTCCAACCACACTCACCCCAACTCCTCTTTCACCACTACTCTCCAATCCCCTCACCCCAACTCCTCTTTCACCCCTACTCTCCAACCTCTTCACCCCAACTCCTCTTTCACCCCTAATCTCCAACCCCATCACCCCAACTCCTCTTTCACCCCTACTCTCCAACCCCCTCACCCCAACTCTTCTTTCACGCCTGCTCTCCAATCCCCCACACCCCAACTCCTCTTTCACCCCTACTCTCCAACTCCTCACCCCAACTCTGCTTTCGCCCCTACTCTCGAACCCCCCTCACCTCAACTCCTCTTTCACCCCTACTCTCAACATCCCTCACCCCAACTCCTCTTTCACCCCAACTCCTCTTTCACCCCTACTCTCGAACCCCCCTCACCCCAACTCCTCTTTCACCCCTACTCTCCAACCCCCGTCACCCCAACTCCTCTTTCACCACTACTCTCCAACCCCCGCACCCCAACTCCTCTTTCACCCCTACTGTCCAACCCCCCTCACCCCAACTCCTCTTTCACCCCTACTCTCCAACCCCCCTCACCCCAACTCCTCTTTCACCCCTACTCTCCAACCCCCCTCACCCCAACTCCTCTTTCACCCCTACTCTCCAACCCCCTCACCCCAACTCCTCTTCCACCCCTACTCTCCAACCCCCCTCACACCAACTCCTCTTTCACCCCTACTCTCCAACCCCCCTCACCCCAACTCCTCTTTCACCCCTACTCTCCAACCCCCCTGTACCCCAACTCCTCTTTCACCCCTACTCTGCAACCCCCCTCACCCCAACACCTCTTTCACCCCACTCTCCAACCCACCTCACCCCAACTCCCCTTTCACCCCTACTCTCCAGCCCCCCTCACCCCAACTCCTCTTTCACCCCTACTCTCCAAACCCCTCACCCCAACTCCTCTTTCACCCCTACTCTCCAACCCCCCTCACCCAAATTCCTCTTTCACCCCTACTCTCCGACCCCCCTCACCCCAACTCCTCTTTCACCCCTACTCTCCGACCCCCCTCACCCCAACTCCTCTTTCACCCCTACTCTCCGACCCCCCTCACCCCAACTCCTCTTTCACCCCTACTGTCCAACCCACCTCACCTCAACTCCTCTTTCACCCCTGCTCTCCAAACCACTCACCCCAACTCCTCTTTCACCCCTTCTCTCCAACCCCCCTCACCCCAACTCCTCTTTCACCCCGACTCTCCAACCCCCCTCACCCCAACTCCTCTTTCACCCCTACTCTCCAGCCCCCCTCACCCCAACTCCTCTTTCACCCCTACTCTCCAACCCCCTCACCCCAACTCCTCTTTCACCCCTACTCTCCAACCCCCCTCACCCCAACTCCTCTTTCACCCCTACGCTCCAACCCCTTCACCCCAACTCCTCTTTCACCCCTACTCTCCAACCCCCCTGTACCCCAACTCCTCTTTCACCCCTACTCTGCAACCCCCCTCACCCCAACACCTCTTTCACCCCACTCTCCAACCCACCTCACCCCAACTCCTCTTTCACCCCTACTCTCCAGCCCCCCTCACCCCAACTCCCCTTTCACCCCTACTCTCCAAACCCCTCACCCCAACTCCTCTTTCACCCCTACTCTCCAGCCCCCTCACCCCAACTCCTCTTTCACCCCTACTCTCCAACCCCCCTCACCCCAACTCCTTTCACCCCTGCACTCCAACTCCTCCTCACCCCAACTACTCTTTCACCCCTACTCTCCAATCCCCTGACCCCAACTCCTCTTTCACCCCTACTCTCCAACCCCCCTCACCCCAACTCCTCTTTCACCCCTACTCTCCAACCCCCTCACCCCAACTCCTCTTTCACCCCTACTCTCCTAACCCCCTCACCCCAACTCCTCTTTCACCCCTACTCTCCAACCCCCTCACCCCAACTCCTTTCACCCCTACTCCCAGCCCCCCTCACCCCAACTGCTCTTTCACCCCTACTCTCCAACCCCCCTCACCCCAACTCTTCATTCACCCCTAGTCTCCAACCCCCTCACCCCAACTCCTCTTTCACCCCTACTCTCCAACCCCCCTCACCCCAACTCCTCTTTCACCACTACTCTCCAACCCCCCTCTCCCCAACTCCTCTTTCACCCCTACTCCCCAACCCCCCTCACCCCAACTCCTCTTTCACCCCTACTCTCCAACCCCCTCACCCCAACTCCTCTTTCACCCCTACTCTCCAACCCCCCTCACCCCAACTCCTCTTTCACCCCTACTCTCCAACCACACTCACCCCAACTCCTCTTTCACCACTACTCTCCAATCCCCTCACCCCAACTCCTCTTTCACCCCTACTCTCCAACCTCTTCACCCCAACTCCTCTTTCACCCCTAATCTCCAACCCCATCACCCCAACTCCTCTTTCACCCCTACTCTCCAACCCTCTCACCCCAACTCCTCTTTCACCCCAACTCCTCTTTCACCCCTACTCTCCAACCCCCTCACCCCAACTCTTCTTTCACGCCTGCTCTCCAATCCCCCACACCCCAACTCCTCTTTCACCCCTACTCTCCAACTCCTCACCCCAACTCCGCTTTCGCCCCTACTCTCGAACCCCCCTCACCTCAACTCCTCTTTCACCCCTACTATCAACATCCCTCACCCCAACTCCTCTTTCACCCCAACTCCTCTTTCACCCCTACTCTCGAACCCCCCTCACCCCAACTCCTCTTTCACCCCTACTCTCCAACCCCCGTCACCCCAACTCCTCTTTCACCACTACTCTCCAACCCCCGCACCCCAACTCCTCTTTCACCCCAACTGTCCAACCCCCCTCACCCCAACTCCTCTTTCACCCCTACTCTCCAACCCCCCTCACCCCAACTCCTCTTTCACCCCTAATCTCCAACCCCCCTCACCCCAACTCCTCTTTCACCCCTACTCTCCAACCCCCTCACCCCAACTCCTCTTCCACCCCTACTCTCCAACCCCCCTCACACCAACTCCTCTTTCACCCCTACTCTCCAACCCCCCTCACCCCAACTCCTCTTTCACCACTACTCTCCAACCCCCCTCACCCCAACTCCTCTTTCACCCCTACTCTCCAACCCCCTCACCCCAACTCCTCTTCCACCCCTACTCTCCAACCCCCCTCACACCAACTCCTCTTTCACCCCTACTCTCCAACCCCCCTCACACCAACTCCTCTTTCACCCCCACTCTCCAACCCCCCTCACCCCAACTCCTTTCACCCCTACTCTCCAACCCCCTCACCCCAGCTCCTCTTTCACCCCTACTCTCCAACGCCCCTCACCCCAACTCCTTTCACCCCTTCTCTCCAACCCCCTCACCCCAACTCCTTTCACCCCTACTCTCCAACCCCCTCACCCCAAATCCTCTTTCACCCCTACTCTCCAACCCCCTCACCCCAATGCCTCTTTCACCCCTACCCTCCAACCCCCTCACCCCAACTCCTCTTTCACCCCTACTCTCCAACCCCCTCACCCCAACTCCTCTTTCACCCCTACTCTCCAACCCCCCTCACCCCAACTCCTCTTTCACCCCTACTCTCCAACCCCCTCACCCCAACTCCTCTTTCACCCCTACTCTCCAACCCCCCTCACCCCAACTCCTCTTTCACCCCTACACTCCAACCCCCCTCACCCCAACTCCTCTTTCACCCCTACTCCCCAACCCCCCTCACCCCAACTCCTCTTTCACCCCTACTCTCCAACCCCCTCACCCCAACTCCTCTTCCACCCCTACTCTCCAACCCCCCTCACACCAACTCCTCTTTCACCCCTACTCTCCAACCCCCCTCACCCCAACTCCTCTTTCACCCCTACTTTCCAACCCCTCACCCCAACTCCTCTTTCACCCCTACGCTCCAACCCCTTCACCCCAACTCCTCTTTCACCCCTACTCTCCAACCCCCCTGTACCCCAACTCCTCTTTCACCCCTACTCTGCAACCCCCCTCACCCCAACACCTCTTTCACCCCACTCTCCAACCCACCTCACCCCAACTCCTCTTTCACCCCTACTCTCCAGCCCCCCTCACCCCAACTCCTCTTTCACCCCTGCTCTCCAAACCCCTCACCCCAACTCCTCTTTCACCCCTACTCTCCAGCCCCCTCACCCCAACTCCTCTTTCACCCCTACTCTCCAACCCCCCTCACCCCAACTCCTTTCACCCCTGCACTCCAACTCCTCCTCACCCCAACTACTCTTTCACCCCTACTCTCCAATCCCCTGACCCCAACTCCTCTTTCACCCCTACTCTCCAACCCCCCTCACCCCAACTCCTCTTTCACCCCTACTCTCCAACCCCCTCACCCCAACTCCTCTTTCACCCCTACTCTCCTAACCCCCTCACCCCAACTCCTCTTTCACCCCTACTCTCCAACCCCCTCACCCCAACTCCTTTCACCCCTACTCCCAGCCCCCCTCACCCCAACTGCTCTTTCACCCCTACTCTCCAACCCCCCTCACCCCAACTCTTCATTCACCCCTAGTCTCCAACCCCTCACCCCAACTCCTCTTTCACCCCTACTCTCCAACCCCCCTCACCCCAACTCCTCTTTCACCCCTACTCTCCAACCCCCCTCTCCCCAACTCCTCTTTCACCCCTACTCCCCAACCCCCCTCACCCCAACTCCTCTTTCACCCCTACTCTCCAACCCCCTCACCCCAACTCCTCTTTCACCCCTACTCTCCAACCCCCCTCACCCCAACTCCTCTTTCACCCCTACTCTCCAACCACACTCACCCCAACTCCTCTTTCACCACTACTCTCCAATCCCCTCACCCCAACTCCTCTTTCACCCCTACTCTCCAACCTCTTCACCCCAACTCCTCTTTCACCCCTAATCTCCAACCCCATCACCCCAACTCCTCTTTCACCCCTACTCTCCAACCCCCTCACCCCAACTCCTCTTTCACCCCAACTCCTCTTTCACCCCTACTCTCCAACCCCCTCACCCCAACTCTTCTTTCACGCCTGCTCTCCAATCCCCCACACCCCAACTCCTCTTTCACCCCTACTCTCCAACTCCTCACCCCAACTCCGCTTTCGCCCCTACTCTCGAACCCCCCTCACCTCAACTCCTCTTTCACCCCTACTCTCAACATCCCTCACCCCAACTCCTCTTTCACCCCAACTCCTCTTTCACCCCTACTCTCGAACCCCCCTCACCCCAACTCCTCTTTCACCCCTACTCTCCAACCCCCGTCACCCCAACTCCTCTTTCACCACTACTCTCCAACCCCCGCACCCCAACTCCTCTTTCACCCCTACTGTCCAACCCCCCTCACCCCAACTCCTCTTTCACCCCTACTCTCCAACCCCCCTCACCCCAACTCCTCTTTCACCCCTACTCTCCAACCCCCCTCACCCCAACTCCTCTTTCACCCTACTCTCCAACCCCCTCACCCCAACTCCTCTTCCACCCCTACTCTCCAACCCCCCTCACACCAACTCCTCTTTCACCCCTACTCTCCAACCCCCCTCACCCCAACTCCTCTTTCACCACTACTCTCCAACCCCCCTCACCCCAACTCCTCTTTCACCCCTACTCTCCAACCCCCTCACCCCAACTCCTCTTCCACCCCTACTCTCCAACCCCCCTCACACCAACTCCTCTTTCACCCCTACTCTCCAACCCCCCTCACACCAACTCCTTTCACCCCTTCTCTCCAACCCCCTCACCCCAACTCCTTTCACCCCTACTCTCCAACCCCCTCACCCCAAATCCTCTTTCACCCCTACTCTCCAACCCCCTCACCCCAATGCCTCTTTCACCCCTACCCTCCAACCCCCTCACCCCAACTCCTCTTTCACCCCTACTCTCCAACCCCCTCACCCCAACTCCTCTTTCACCCCTACTCTCCAACCCCCCTCACCCCAACTCCTCTTTCACCCCTACTCTCCAACCCCCTCACCCCAACTCCTCTTTCACCCCTACTCTCCAAACCCCCTCACCCCAACTCCTTTCACCCCTACACTCCAACCCCCCTCACCCCAACTCCTCTTTCACCCCTACTCCCCAACCCCCCTCACCCCAACTCCTCTTTCACCCCTACTCTCCAACCCCCTCACCCCAACTCCTCTTCCACCCCTACTCTCCAACCCCCCTCACACCAACTCCTCTTTCACCCCTACTCTCCAACCCCCCTCACCCCAACTCCTCTTTCACCCCTACTTTCCAACCCCTCACCCCAACTCCTCTTTCACCCCTACTCTCCAACCCCCTCACCCGAACTCCTCTTTCACCCCTACTCTCCAACCCCTCCTCACCCCAACTCCTCTTTCACCCCTACTCTCCAACTCCCTCACCCCAACTCCTCTTTCACCCCTACTCTCCAACCCCCTCACCCCAACTCTTCTTTCACGCCTGCTCTCCAATCCCCCACACCCCAACTCCTCTTTCACCCCTACTCTCCAACTCCTCACCCCAACTCCGCTTTCGCCCCTACTCTCGAACCCCCCTCACCTCAACTCCTCTTTCACCCCTACTCTCAACATCCCTCACCCCAACTCCTCTTTCACCCCAACTCCTCTTTCACCCCTACTCTCGAACCCCCCTCACCCCAACTCCTCTTTCACCCCTGCTCTCCAACCCCCGTCACCCCAACTCCTCTTTCACCACTACTCTCCAACCCCCGCACCCCAACTCCTCTTTCACCCCTACTCTCCAACCCCCCTCACCCCAACTCCTCTTTCACCCCTACTCTCCAACCCCCCTCACCCCAACTCCTCTTTCACCCCTACTCTCCAACCCCCCTCACCCCAACTCCTCTTTCACCCCTACTCTCCAACCCCCTCACCCCAACTCCTCTTCCACCCCTACTCTCCAACCCCCCTCACACCAACTCCTCTTTCACCCCTACTCTCCAACCCCGCTCACCCCAACTCCTCTTTCACCACTACTCTCCAACCCCCCTCACCCCAACTCCTCTTTCACCCCTACTCTCCAACCCCCTCACCCCAACTCCTCTTCCACCCCTACTCTCCAACCCCCCTCACACCAACTCCTCTTTCACCCCTACTCTCCAACCCCCCTCACACCAACTCCTCTTTCACCCCTACTCTCCAACCCCCCTCACCCCAACTCCTTTCACCCCTACTCTCCAACCCCCTCACCCCAGCTCCTCTTTCACCCCTACTCTCCAACCCCCCTCACCCCAACTCCTTTCACCCCTACTCTCCAACCCCCTCACCCCAAATCCTCTTTCACCCCTACTCTCCAACCCCCTCACCCCAATGCCTCTTTCACCCCTACCCTCCAACCCCCTCACCCCAACTCCTCTTTCACCCCTACTCTCCAACCCCCTCACCCCAACTCCTCTTTCACCCCTACTCTCCAACCCCCCTCACCCCAACTCCTCTTTCACCCCTACTGTCCAACCCCCTCACCCCAACTCCTCTTTCACCCCTACTCTCCAACCCCCCTCACCCCAACTCCTCTTTCACCCCTACTCTCCAATCCCCTGACCCAAACTCCTCTTTCACCCCTACTCTCCAACCCGCCTCACCCCAACTCCTCTTTCACCCCTACTCTCCAACCCCCTCACCCCAACTCCTCTTTCACCCCTACTCTCCAAACCCCCTCACCCCAACTCCTCTTTCACCCCTACTCTCCAACCCCCCTCACCCCAACTTATCTTTCACCCCTACTCCCCAACCCCCCTCACCCCAACTCCTCTTTCACCCCT
Source organism: Somniosus microcephalus (assembly GCF_052327205.1). Classification (NCBI taxonomy): domain Eukaryota; kingdom Metazoa; phylum Chordata; class Chondrichthyes; order Squaliformes; family Somniosidae; genus Somniosus; species Somniosus microcephalus. Next base: position 25,581,349 of record NC_140990.1, on the reverse strand, counting down.
ACTCTCCAACCCCCCTCACCCCATCTCCTCTTTCACCCTTACTCGCCAACCCCCTGACCCCAACTCCTCTTTCACCCCTACTCTCCAACCCCCCTCACCCCAACTCCTCTTTCACCCCTACTCTCCAACCCCCCTCACCCCAACTCCTCTTTCACCCCTACTCCCCAACCCCCCTCACCCCAACTCCTCTTTCACCCCTACTCTCCAACCCCCTCACCCCAACTCCTCTTTCACCCCTACTCTCCAACCCCCCTCACCCCAACTCCTCTTTCACCCCTACTCTCCAACCCCCCTCACCCCAACTCCACTTTCACCACTACTCTCCAATCCCCTCACCCCAACTCCTCTTTCACCCCTACTCTCCAATCCCCTCACCACAACTCCTCTTTCACCCCTAATCTCCAACCCCCCTCACCCCAACTCCTCTTTAACCCCTACTCTCCAACTCCCCTCACCCCAACTCCTCTTTCACCCCTACTCTCCAACCCCCTCACCCCAACTCCTCTTTCACCCCAACTCCTCTTTCACACCTGCTCTCCAATCCCCCTAACCCCAACTGCTCTTTCACCCCTACTCTCCAACTCCTCACCCCAACTCCTCCTTCACCCCTACTCTCGAACCCCCCTCACCCCAACTCCTCTTTCACCCCTACTCTCCAACCCCCGTCACCCCAACTCCTCTTTCACCACTACTCTCCAATCCCCTCACCCCAACTCCTCTTTCACCCCTACTCTCCAACTCCTCACCCCAACTCCTCCTTCACCCCTACTCTCGAACCCCCCTCACCCCAACTCCTCTTTCACCCGTACTCCCCAACCCCCCTCACATCAACTCCTCTTTCACCCCTACTCTCCAACCCCCTCACCCCAACTCCTCTTTCACCCGAAATCTCCAACCCCCTCACCCCAACTCCTCTTTCACCCCTACTCTCCAACCCCCCTCACCCAAATTCCTCTTTCACCCCTACTCTCCGAACCCCCTCACCCCAACTCCTCTTTCACCCCTACTCTCCGACCCCCCTCACCCCAAACTCCTCTTTCACCCCTACTCTCCAACCCCCCTCACCCCAACTCCTCTTTCACCCCTACTCTCCAACCCCCCTCACCCCAACTCCTCTTTCACCCCTACTCTCCAGCCCCCCTCACCCCAACTCCTCTTTCACCCCTACTCTCCAACCCCCTCACCCCAACTCCTCTTTCACCCCTACTCTCCAACCCCCCTCACCCCAACTCCTCTTTCACCCCTACGCTCCAACCCCTTCACCCCAACTCCTCTTTCACCCCTACTCTCCAACCCCCCTGTACCCCAACTCCTCTTTCACCCCTACTCTGCAACCCCCCTCACCCCAACACCTCTTTCACCCCACTCTCCAACCCACCTCACCCCAACTCCTCTTTCACCCCTACTCTCCAAACCCCTCACCCCAACTCCTCTTTCACCCCTACTCTGCAGCCCCCTCACCCCAACTCCTCTTTCACCCCTACTCTCCAACCCCCCTCACCCCAACTCCTCTTTCACCCCTACTCTCCAGCCCCCCTCACCCCAACTCCTCTTTCACCCCTACTCTCCAACCCCCTCACCCCAACTCCTCTTTCACCCCTACTCTCCAACCCCCCTCACCCCAACTCCTCTTTCACCCCTACGCTCCAACCCCTTCACCCCAACTCCTCTTTCACCCCTACTCTCCAACCCCCCTGTACCCCAACTCCTCTTTCACCCCTACTCTGCAACCCCCCTCACCCCAACACCTCTTTCACCCCACTCTCCAACCCACCTCACCCCAACTCCTCTTTCACCCCTACTCTCCAAACCCCTCACCCCAACTCCTCTTTCACCCCTACTCTCCAGCCCCCTCACCCCAACTCCTCTTTCACCCCTACTCTCCTAACCCCCTCACCCCAACTCCTCTTTCACCCCTACTCTCCAACCCCCTCACCCCAACTCCTTTCACCCCTACTCCCAGCCCCCCTCACCCCAACTGCTCTTTCACCCCTACTCTCCAACCCCCCTCACCCCAACTCTTCATTCACCCCTAGTCTCCAACCCCCTCACCCCAACTCCTCTTTCACCCCTACTCTCCAACCCCCCTCACCCCAACTCCTCTTTCACCCCTACTCTCCAACCCCCCTCTCCCCATCCCCAACTCCTCTTTCACCCCTACTCCCCAACCCCCCTCACCCCAACTCCTCTTTCACCCCTACTCTCCAACCCCCTCACCCCCAACTCCTCTTTCACCCCTACTCTCCAACCCCCCTCACCCCAACTCCTCTTTCACCCCTACTCTCCAACCCCCCTCACCCCAACTCCTCTTTCACCACTACTCTCCAATCCCCTCACCCCAACACCTCTTTCACCCCTACTCTCCAACCTCTTCACCCCAACTCCTCTTTCACCCCTAATCTCCAACCCCATCACCCCAACTCCTCTTTCACCCCTACTCTCCAACCCCCTCACCCCAACTCCTCTTTCACCCCAACTCCTCTTTCACCCCTACTCTCCAACCCCCTCACCCCAACTCTTCTTTCACACCTGCTCTCCAATCCCCCACACCCCAACTCCTCTTTCACCCCTACTCTCCAACTCCTCACCCCAACTCCGCTTTCGCCCCTACTCTCGAACCCCCCTCACCTCAACTCCTCTTTCACCCCTACTCTCAACATCCCTCACCCCAACTCCTCTTTCACCCCAACTCCTCTTTCACCCCTACTCTCGAACCCCCCTCACCCCAACTCCTCTTTCACCCCTACTCTCCAACCCCCGTCACCCCAACTCCTCTTTCACCACTACTCTCCAACCCCCGCACCCCAACTCCTCTTTCACCCCTACTCTCCAACCCCCACACCTCAACTCCTCTTTCACCCCTACTCTCCAACCCCCCTCACCCCAACTCCTCTTTCACCCCTACTCTCCAACCCCCCTCACCCCAACTCCTCTTTCACCCCTACTCTCCAACCCCCTCACCCCAACTCCTCTTCCACCCCTACTCTCCAACCCCCCTCACACCAACTCCTCTTTCACCCCTACTCTCCAACCCCCCTCACCCCAACTCCTCTTTCACCACTACTCTCCAACCCCCCTCACCCCAACTCCTCTTTCACCCCTACTCTCCAACCCCCTCACCCCAACTCCTCTTCCACCCCTACTCTCCAACCCCCCTCACACCAACTCCTCTTTCACCCCTACTCTCCAACCCCCCTCACACCAACTCCTCTTTCACCCCTACTCTCCAACCCCCCTCACCCCAACTCCTTTCACCCCTACTCTCCAACCCCCTCACCCCAGCTCCTCTTTCACCCCTACTCTCCAACCCCCCTCACCGCAACTCCTTTCACCCCTACTCTCCAACCCCCTCACCCCAACTCCTTTCACCCCTACTCTCCAACCCCCTCACCCCAACTCCTCTTTCACCCCTACTCCCCAACCCCCCTCACCCCAACTCCTCTTTCACCCCTACTCTCCAACCCCCTTGTGGTAAACCACTGTTACCGTTCACAACCGTTCACTATTGTTACACTCTTGTTATCACTGTTTACACTGTTGGTATCACTACACAAGGTTACCTCTTGCCACGCACTCTGTTATACCTGGGCATACCTCAGCTGACTCCGCCCATGGCTCCGCCTGCTTGCCCAGGTATAAAGGTGACCGCTTGGCTAGTATTCTTCCTTGTTGGAACCGATCACCCACGAGGGTGGGCTCTGTTATTTAGCCAATAAAAACCTGTAGTTACTATCTTAACTCGTCGCTTTTCATGGAATGAATTGATAGGTATATCAATTTTATTGGCTAAATTTTGAAATGAGTGGATTGGAGCAGCCAAACGACCAGCCAAACGGCCAGCTACAACAGCCCCAGCAGCCGACCTGGCTGCGAGCCCTCCGACCGCCGTACCTGGATCTAAACCCACAGGCAGCGAATTCAGCCCTCGACTTCGAACACTGGCTGAGCTGTTTCGAATCCTACCTGGGAGCCTCCGGCGTGCCTCCGGAATCCAAACTAAGAGTCCTGACCGCCCAGGTGAGCCCTAAAGTATTTGCACTCATCCGGGACCTTGCTACATATGAGGACGCCCTCAACCTGCTAAAAGAGCAGTACCGGAGCCCAGTAAATTCAATGTATGCCAGACATCTCCTAAGATCCCACTCACAACAGCCAGGAGAGTCTGTAGATGAATTTTTACGGGTGGTACAAACACTCGGCAGGGACTGTGACTTTAAAGCTGTAACGGCTGCAGAAAATACTGAAGGAAATATCCGTGATGCCTTCGTGAAAGGCCTTCGGTCCGACTACTCACGGCAAAGACTGCTCGAATCAAAGGACCTCGAATTGAAAACAGCTGCAGCCCTCGCTCGCTCCCTGGAAGTGGCCCATCGGGACCTTCGAGGCGTACTCCAGGTACAGTGCTGCGCGACCCTGGGACTCGGGCCCGACTCCGGCTGCAATACCCCTCGCACCGCCGCCCCTGGGACCTTCGGTGTCCCGGAATCGATCGGGACCGCCACCCCCGGGACCTGTTGCGGCAGCGGACCTCTGCGATCGGGCCGCCAGCTGCTTCTTCTGTGGCCAGGCGAGACATCAAAGGGCGTGCTGCCCTGCAAGGAACGCGACCTGCTCCGGCTGCAAAAAGAAAGGCCACTTCGTAAACGCCTGCAGGGGGAAAGCCACAGACGCCAGCAGTGCCTCATGTGAGTTGTGGGGGTGGCCATCTTTGATCAAGGCCACAGATGCCAGCATTGCATCATGTGAGTCGTGGGGGCGGCCATCTTTGATCAAGGCCACAGACGCCAGCAGTGCCTCATGTGAGTTGTGGGGGCGGCCATCTTCTCCACCATTTTGTCCAACTTCGTGGGGATCCGCGTCATGGGCGCCGCCATTTTGTTCACCGCAGTCGGCCGCCGTTTTGTCTCCAGACCCGACCACCGCCTCACCTGCAGACTACAGCAGCTCACTCAGCCATACACTGGCCTCCGTCACGCTTGACCAAGCTCTCCCGCATCATCTGTCCAAGTCCATGACGGACATCGAAGTAAACGGCCACGCCACGACCTGCCTGTTCGACAGCGGAAGCACGGAGAGTTTTATTCACCCAGACACGGTGAGCTGCTACTCCCTCACTGTCCGGCCAACGCGCCATCGGATCTCGATGGCGGCGAAGTCCCATTCAACAGACATCAGCGGCTACTGTGTGGTGACCCTGTCGGTTAGGGGCACGGAATATAAAAACTTTAAACTTCTCGTCCTGCCCCAGCTCTGCGCTGCCGTCCTACTAGGGCTGGATTTCCAAAGCCACCTTCAAAGTGTCACTTTGGCTTACGGTGGATCCCTCCCCCCACTCACAGTCTGCAACCAGCAAAATTTAAACCGCCCGCCGCGTACCACCTGCGGCCTCTCCACCCTCAAAGTCCCGCCCCCCTCCTTGTTCGCTAACCTCACCCGTGACTGTAAACCCGTCGCTACCAAGAGCAGGTGGTACAGCGCCGGGGACAGAGCTTTTATTAGCTCTGAGGTGCAGCGACTCCTGAAGGAGGGCATCATCGAGGGGAGCACCAGCCCCTGGCGTGCCCAGGTCGTAGTCGTTAAGACCGGCGATAAACACCGCCTGGTCATCGACTACAGCCAAACCATAAACCGGTACACCCAGCTGGACGCATACCCCCTTCCCCGCATATCTGATATGGTCAACCAGATTGCACAGTACCGGGTATACTCCACCATCGACCTCAAGTCGGCCTATCACCAACTCCCTATCCGCCCTGAGGACCGCCAGTATACCGCCTTCGAGGTGAATGGCCGCCTCTACCACTTCCTTAGGGTTCCCTTCGGCGTCACCAACGGGGTTTCGGTCTTCCAAAGGGAGATACATAGATACATAGAAGATAGGAGCAGGAGTAGGCCATTCGGCCCTTCGTGCCTGCTCCGCCATTCGATGAGATCATGGCTGATCCTTTAATTCAGTATCCCGTCCCCGCCTTCTCTCCGTAACCCTTAACCCCTTTTGCCCGTAGAAATATATCTAATTCCCTCTTAAATATATTTAATGAGCTGGCGTACACTGCCCTCTGTGGCAATGAGTTCCACAGGTTCACCACTCTCTGAGTGAAGAAATTCCCCCTCATCTCTGTCCTAAATGGTTTAGCCCTTATCCTTAAATTATGTCCTCTAGTTCTGTTCTCACCCGCCAAGGGAAACATTCCTTCTGCATCCAGTCTGTCTAGACCTGTCAGAATTTTATACACTTCTATGAGGTCCCCTCTCAATCTTCTAAACTCCAGTGTGTACATCCCTAAACTACATAGTCTCTCCTCATAGGTCATTCCCGCCATTCCTGGTATCAGCCTGGTGAATCGCCGCTGCACCCCCTCCATGGCAAGAACATCCTTCCTCAGATGAGGCGACCAAAACTGTACACAGTACTCGAGGTGTGGTCTCACCAGTGCCCTGTACAGCTGCAGCAAGGTATCCCTGTTCCTGTATTCTAACCCTTTTGCTATGAAGGCCAGCATACCGTTTGCCTTCTTGACCGCCTGTTGCACCTGCATGCTCGCCTTCAGTGACTGGTGTACAAGAACACCCAGGTCTCTCTGTACTTCCCCCTCTCCCAATCTATTGCCATTTAAATAATAATTTGCCCTCCCGTTCCTGCACCCAAGGTGGATAACTTCGCACTTGTCCACATTATAGTGCATCTGCCATTTATCCGCCCAATCGCCCAGTCTGTCCAAATCGCTCTGGAGCTTCCTGGTCTCTTCCTCTGAGCCCACCCCCCCTCCTAGTTTAGTGTCGTCTGCAAATTTGGAAATGCTGCATCCGACTCCCTGATCCAGGTCATTAATGTAAATTGTGAACAGCTGGGGGCCCAGGACAGATCCCTGTGGTACCCCACTTGTTACTGCCTGCCATTCAGAAAATGAGCCGTTTATTCCAACTCTCTGTTTTCTATCTGACAGCCAGTTCCCTATCCACGCCAAAACTTTCCCCTTTATCCCATGAGCCTCAATTTTCCATGCTAATCTTTTATGTGGGACCTTATCGAAGGCCTTTTGGAAGTCCAGGTACACCACATCTACTGGCTCTCCCCCATCTATTCTACCAGTTACTCCCTCAAAAAATTCCAATAGATTAGTCAAGCACGATTTACCCTTTGTAAATCCATGTTGACTCTGTCCTATCCTGTCCCCATTTGCTAAGTGCTCCGCTATTTCATCCTTAATGATGGACTCCAGCATTTTGCCCACAACTGATGTAAGGCTTACAGGTCTGTAATTACGTGCTTTTTCCCTACCCCCCTTTTTAAATAGTGGGGTAACGTTAGCTACCCTCCAATCCATCGGCACTGTTCCCGAGTCTAATGAATTCTGAAAAATCATCCTTAGTGCATCCGCTATCTCTAGGGCCACCTCCTTCAGTACCCTAGGATGCATGTCATCAGGCCCTGGGGATTTGTCCACCTTCAATCCCTTTAGCTTCCTTAACACCATATCCTTAGAGATATTGATTTGCGTCAGTTCCTCCTTTGCCAATGTCCCTATTTTTCCCGATATCCCAGGGAGGTTTTTTGTGTCTTCCTTCGTAAAGACTGACCCAAAGTATGCATTTAGTTGATCTGCCATTTCCTTATTTCCCATTATATATTCCCCCGTATCTGACTGCAATGGACCAACTTTGGTTTTCACCAGTCTTTTCCTTTTGATATACTTATAAAAGCTTTTGGAGTTAGTTTTTATATTTTCCGCCAGCTTGTTTTCGTAAGCTATTTTGCCCCTCTTGATTATGCCCTTTGCCCTCCTTTGCTCTATCTTAAACTGTTCCCAATCTTCTGCTCTGGCGCTTTTTTTGGCTATTTTATACGCCCTATCTTTGGATTTTATGCTGTCTCTAATTTCCCCTGTTATCCACGGTTGAGTCACCTTTTTAGATTTCCTTTTATGCCAGATTGGTATAAACAATTTTTGCAATTTTGTCATTCTATCTTTAAATGTTTGCCATTGTTTATCTACCTCCAGTCCTCCCAGGAACGTTGTCCAATCAGACCTACTCAGTTCCCGTCTCATGGCATCATAATTCCCCTTGTTTAAATTCAGGACCTTAGTCTCTGAGTCAATTTCTTCGCTCTCCATTTCGAGTGAGAAATCGATCATGTTATGATCGCTCTGACCCAAGGGTCCCCGTACAACAAGATTACTGATTAGTCCCTTCTCATTGCACAGTACCCAGTCCAATATAGCCTGTTCCCGAGTTGGTTCCTCGACATATTGACCGGATGGTTGACCAGAACGCGCTGCAGGCCACGTTCCCTTATCTAGATAACGTCACCATCTGCGGCCGCGACCAGCAGGACCACGATGTTAATCTGGAGAAATTTCTCCGTACGGCCCAACGGCTGAACCTCACTTACAATAAGGAGAAATGTGTGTTTAACACCTCGCGCCTTGCCATCCTCGGCTGCGTAGTAGAGAACGGAGTCATCGGCCCCGACCCCGAAAGAATGCGCCCCCTCATGGAGCTTCCCCTCCCCCACTGTCCAAAGGCACTGAAGAGAACCCTGGGGCTCTTCGCTTACTATGCCCAATGGGTGCCCAATTATGCGGACAAAGCCAGACCCCTCATGAAGTCCACCTCCTTCCCCCTGACAGCAGAAGCAGGCGCAGCCTTCTCCCTCATAAAAGGAGACATTGCGAAGGCCACAATGCACGCAGTGGATGAGTCCATCCCTTTCCAAGTGGAAAGCGATGCATCCGACTTCGCCCTAGCTGCAACCCTTAACCAGGCGGGGAGACCTGTGGCCTTCTTCTCAAGGACCCTCCAGGGTCCTGAGATCCGACACTCTTCTGTCGAGAAGGAGGCCCAGGCGATTGTGGAGGCGGTACGACACTGGAGGCATTACCTGGCAGGCAAACGATTTACCCTCCTCACCGACCAGCGTTCGGTTGCTTTTATGTTTAATAACAAGCTGAAGGGCAAAATCAAGAACGACAAGATCTTGAGGTGGAGAATTGAGCTCTCCACCTACGATTACGATATCTTGTACCGGCCTGGTAAACTCAACGACCCCCCAGATGCTCTATCACGAAGTACATGCGCCAACGCGCAAGTTGATAGACTGCGGACCCTCCACAACGACCTCTGCCACCCCGGGGTCACCAGACTTTACCACTTCATTAAGGCCCGCAACCTGCCCTACTCCATCGAGGAGGTCAGGACCATGACCAGGAACTGCCTAACCTGTGCCGAATGCAAACCGCATTTCTATAGGCCGGACAGAGCAAGCCTGATCAAGGCCACCCGCCCCTTCGAGCGCTTGAGCATCGATTTTAAGGGGCCCCTCCCGTCCTCTGACCGTAATGTGTACTTCCTCAACATTATTGACGAGTATTCCCGTTTCCCCTTTGCCATCCCCTGCCCAGACATGACCAGTACCACGGTCATCAAATGCCTGAACGACCTCTTCGCCTTGTTCGGGTTCCCGAACTATATACATAGCGACCGGGGCGCATCCTTCATGAGCGAGGAACTTCGCCAGTTCCTGCTCGCGAGAGGTATTGCTGCGAGCAGGACCACCAGCTACAACCCCCGGGGGAACGGCCAGGTGGAAAGAGAAAACGCGACAGTTTGGAAGGCCGTCCTCTTAGCCCTAAAGTCTAAGGGCCTCCCAACCTCTCGCTGGCAGGAAGTCCTCCCGGCAGCGCTCCACTCCATCCGGTCACTGCTTTGCACTGCCATTAACGCCACCCCCCATGAACGAATGTTTGTTTTCCCCAGGAAGTCGACTACGGGAACCTCGCTACCAACATGGCTGACTTCTCCGGGGCCCGTCCTGCTGCGGAAGCACGTGAGGACCCATAAAATGGACCCCCTGGTCGAGAGGGTGGACCTCCTGCACGCCAACCCCCAGTACACCTATGTGGCATACCCAGACGGGCAGGAGGACACTGTCTCCTTGCGAGACCTCGCACCCTCGGGCACCCCTGAGATACCACCGTTACCCCCCACCACTCCCCCAAATCCAGCTCCTGCAGACGGCATGCCGGAACCCCAGGAGCCTTCGTCGACCACGCAGACACCAGCATTAACATCGGATACTGCACCACCGACGCCGCTGCTGCGCCGATCAGAAAGGCTTACGAGGCCTCCTGAGAGACTGACATACACGAACTGGTAGTACACTTCACCCCGCCGGACTCAAATTTAAACAAGGGGTGAATGTGGTAAACCACTGTTACCGTTCACAACCGTTCACTATTGTTACACTCTTGTTATCACTGTTGTTATCACTACACAAGGTTACCTCTTGCCACGCACGCTGTTATACCTAGGCATACCTCAGCTGACTCCGCCCATGGCTCCGCCTGCTTGCCCAGGTATAAAGGTGACCGTTTGGCTAGTATTCTTCCTTGTTGGAACCGATCACCCACGAGGGTGGGCTCTGTTATTTAGCCAATAAAAACCTATAGTTACTATCTTAACTCGTCGCTTTTCATGGAATGAATTGATAGGTATATCACCCCTCACCCCAACTCCTCTTTCACCCCTACTCTCCAACCCCCCTCACCCCAACTCCTCTTTCACCCCTACTCTCCAACCCCCCTCACCCCAACTCCTCTTTCACCCCTACTCGCCAACCCCCTCACCCCCACTCTCCAACCCCCTCACCCCAACTCCTCTTTCACCCCCACTCTCCAACCCCCTCACCCCAACTCCTCTTTCACCCCTACTCTCCAACCCCCTCACCCCAACGCCTCTTTCACCCCTACTCTCCAACCCCCTCACCCCAACTCCTCTTTCACCCCTACTCTCCAACCCCCTCACCCCAACTCCTCTTTCACCCCTACTCTCCAACCCCCCTCACCCCAACTCCTCTTTCACTCCTGTTCTCCAGCCCCTCTCTCATCTTCCATTGACTTCCATGGAACGTACACTGACAATTGATATGTCAGGACTTGAATGGTATTTACAAATGGTTCTAGAGGTTCTTTGAGTTGGGATCTATCTTTATTCTGTCCACTCGATGAGTGTGATAACAGACTTTCTCCTGTGAATATAGAGCTGGAGTACTGGGCTGTGATATGTTTATTTGTTCATCTTCATGACTCTATATATTGAGTCTTGTGGTTTCAGACACCAGATAATCAAGCTCACAACAACAGATTGTCTTTCACTGACTTTATTAACAGCACTGCAAAAATACAGAGAGAGTATAGTTACCCGATCCAGAGAACAGGGATAATACAGTGGATTCAGAGCTCTCTTCTCCCCAGGTCTGTTCTAACAAGCTGCGACTACACTGGCGATATTTATATTTAACTTGTTTACTACATTATTGACCTGGCCCTGCCCAAACCATAACCACAAGGATATCTGTCATTGTTCTGAATGTGACCACAAGGCTGTGTCACTATCACACACACACACCGTTGGTAACAGCTGGGAAGGGGGACTGAATCCTAATCCTTTCCCACATTCCCCACATTTCCAGGGTTTCTCTGTCGTGTGGGTGTGAAGTACGCTGGCCGACACTTCTCCGTTACTAACTGGCATTTCAGGACCGGCCCAGTCTGATTTAATTGCTAAATATTATCTAACCGTTTTTCGAACTTGAGTTCTGGCCTGTCATTCTGAGGGAAACGTACAAGGCCTCATTTTTTTTGTGTGACCGACCTGAGAGGCTTTTAATGGCTTTAATAAACTGGCAACAAGTTTTTTTCTTAAAAGGTGGAAAGAGGTGAAAAACACCACCAGCGATGCTTCAAAACACAAGGGGCAGAGAAATCCAGTTCATCAGCGCTCCTGCCACAGGACTCAATATCCACCCCCTCCACCACTAGTGCACTGTGACTGCAGTGTGTACGATTTACAGGGTGACCACGGTCAGGCCGTGTGGAGTCAAGGGCCAGGTAGCAGAATGGATGAAAAGATGGCAACAAAACAGAAATCAGAGGGTGGAAATTAAGGGGAGTTTCTCGGACTGGCAGGAAGTGAGAACTGGTGTCCCACAGGGATCTGTGCTGGGACCACTGGTGTTCACCATTATATTAACTGGAGGCATGTTGAAATTTTCAGATGATACCAATTTGGTCCTTGTGGAGACCAAGTTCCGCCTTCACACTGAGAACAACCTCCATCGTATTGTGTGGCACTACCACTGTGCCCTGTGGAGTAGACTAATAATGGACCGAGCAGCTCAAAACTGGGCAGCCATGAGGTGCTGTGGGCCATCGCAGCTGCAGAATTGTATTCCAACACAATCTGCAAGCTCATGGCCCGGCATATTCTCACTCCTCCATTACCATCAAGCAAGCTGACCAACCTTGGTTCAATGAGGAGTGGAGACCAGCATGCTGGGAGCAGCACCAGGCCTATCTAAAAAGGACGTGCCAAACTGGTGAAGCTACAACACAGGACGACATGCCTGTTAAACAGCAGAGGCAGCATGCTGTAGACAGAACTAAGTCATCCCACAACCAACCGATCAGATCAAAGCTCTGCAATATCTAGTCGTGAATGGGGTGGACAATGAAGCAAACAACAGAAAGAGGAGGCTCCATGAACATCCCCATCCTCAATGATGGGGAGCCCAGCACCAAAGTGCAACAGAAAGCCTGAAACATTCGCAACTATCTTCGGCCAGAAATGTTGAGTGCATGGTCCTTCTCTATCGCCTCTGATGTCAACAACCACACCAACTTGCATTTATACAGCTCCTTTAACACAGCAAAACGTTCCCAGGTTCGTCATAAGAGTATCAAACAAGATTTGACACTGAGCCACATGACGAGATGTCAGGTCAGGTGACCTAAAGCAGGCTCAAAGAGGTAGGTTTTAAGGAGGAGAGAGAGGTGGAGAGTCAGAGAGGTTAATTCCAGGGCATCGGATCCAGACAGCTAAATGCACGGCCGCCACTGGTGGAGCGAAAGAAATCGGGGATGCAGAAGTGGCCAGAATTGGAGGAACGCAGAGTTCTTAGATGTTTGTAGAGCTGGAGGAGGATACAAAGGGAGGGGCAAGGCCATGGAGGGGTTTGAAAATAAGGATGAGAAGTTTAAATCTGAGGCATTGCTGGAATGGGAGTCAGTGTAGTTCAGTGAGCACAGGTGTGAGGGTGAACAGGAGTTAAGACACAGACAGAAGCGCAGGGTGTGAGGGTGAACAGGAGTTAAGAGACAGAAGCGCAGGGTGTGAGGGTGAAGAGGAGTTAAGACACAGACAGAAGCGCAGGGTGAGAGGGTGAACAGGAGTTAAGACACAGACAGAAGGCAGGGTGTGAGGGTGAACAAGAGTTAAGACACAGACAGAAGCGCAGGGTGTGAGAGTGAACAGGAGTTAAGACACAGACAGAAGCGCAGGGTGAGAGGGTGAACAAGAGTTAAGACACAGACAGAAGCGCAGGGTGTGAGGGTGAACAGGAGTTAAGACACAGACAGAAGCGCAGGGTGTGAGTGTGAACAGGAGTTAAGAGACAGAAGCGCAGGGTGTGAGGGTGAAGAGGAGTTAAGACACAGACAGAAGCGCAGGGTGTGAGGGTGAACAGGAGTTAAGAGACAGAAGCGCAGGGTGTGAGGGTGAAGAGGAGTTAAGACACAGACAGAAGCGCAGGGTGAGAGGGTGAACAAGAGTTAAGACACAGACAGAAGCGCAGGGTGTGAGAGTGAACAGGAGTTAAGACACAGACAGAAGCGCAGGGTGTGAGAGTGAACAGGAGTTAAGACAGAGACAGAAGCGCAGGGTGTGAGAGTGAACAGGAGTTAAGACACAGACAGAAGCGTAGGGTGTGAGGGTGAACAGGAGTGGAGACACAGACAGAAGCGCAGGGTGTGAGGGTGAACAGGAGTTAAGACACAGACAGAAGCGCAGGGTGTGAGGGTGAACAGGAGTTAAGACACGGGCAGAAGCGTTTTCGATGAGTTGAGGTTTATGGAGGGTGGAAGTTGGGAGGCCGGTCAGGAAAGCGCTGGAATAGTCGAGTCTCGAGGTAACAAAGACACAGAAGAGGGTTTCAGCAGCAGATGAGCTGAGGCGGGGCGGAGACGGGCGATGTTAGAGGTGGAAGGAGGAGGTCTCAGCTGATCTGCTGCTGAAATCCACAACCATGTCTTTGTGACCTCGGGACTTCAGTATTCCAATGCTCTCCTGCTCCTTCAAGGATTTGTGTACAAACACCCCAGGTGTCTCTGTTCCTGTAACCCCTTTAAAATTGTACTATTCCATTGATATTGCCTCTCCTCATTCTTCCTACCAAAATACATCACTTCACATTCTCTGCATTAAATTCCATTTGCCCATTTCACCAGTCTGTCTATTTTCACCTGAAGTCTGTTGCTACCCTCCTCATTGTTTACTACATTTCTGAGTTTCATGTCATCTGCAAATGATGAAATTATGCCCTGGTCCAGCCCATTAATATATATCAAAAAGAGCAGTGGTCCTAACGACCCCTGGGCAACACCACTGTACACTTCCCTCCAGTCTGAGAAACAACCGTTCACCACCACTCTCTGCTCTCTGTCCCTTACCCACTTTTGTATCCATGCTGCCACTGTCCCTTTAATCACATGGCTTTAATTTTGCTAACAAGTCCATTATGTGGTATTTTGTCAAGCTCTTTTTAAAAGTCCATATACAGAACATCAACCGTACTGCCCTCATCAACCCTGTTAGTTCAAAGAACTCGATCAAGTTAGTCAAACACAATTTGCCTTTAATAAATCCATGCCGATGTTCAGTTATTAGCCCAGACTTTTCCAAGTGCCAATTAATTTTGTCCTGGATTATTGTCTCTAAAAATTTCCCCACCACCGACGTTAGGCTGACTGGCCTGTAGTTGCCGGGTTTATCCCTCTCCCCTTTTTTAAACAGGGGTGTAACATTTGCAATCCTCCAGTCCTCTGGTCCCACCCCTATATCCAAGGAGGATTAGAAGATTGTGGCCAGAGCCTCCTCAATGTCCACCCTTACCTCCCCCAGTAACCTAGGATGCATCCCATCCGGACCGGGTGACTTCTCTACTTTGTGGACTGCCAACCTTGTACATCCTCTTTATCTATTTTCATACGATGCAGTATTGCTACTGCCTCCTCCTTTACTGCTACATTGGCAGCATCCCCTTCTCCAGTGAAGACTGAAGTAAAGGACTCATTCAGTACCTCAGCCTTTGCCCTCTGCCTCCACAAGGTGATGTTTTTGGTCCCGAATCGGCCCCAGCCTTCCTTTGACTACCCTTTTACTATTTATGTGTTTATAGAAGACTTTTGGGTTCCCTTTTATGTTAGCCGCTAATCTATTCTCATACTCTCTCTTGGCCCCTCTTATTCCCTTTTTATGTCTCCTCTGTACTTTCTATATTCAGCTTGGTTTTCGACTATCTTATTAACCTTAGAATTGTCATAAGCCTCCTTTTTCTGTCTTATTTTAACCTCAATATCTTTAGTCATCCAGGGAGCTCTAGCTTTGGATGCCCTTCCTTTCCCCCTCAAGGCAATGTGTCTACTCTGTACACAAGCCATCTCCTCTCTGAAGCCCTCCCATTGTTCAATTACTGTTATGCCTACCAACTTTTGATTCCAATCCACCTGGACCAGATCCCTTTACAACTCACTGAAGTTAGCCCTCCTCCAGTTAAATATTTTTACACTTGTCCTTTTCCATGACTATTTTTAACCCGACGATGTTCTGATCACTGTTCCCCAAATGCTCCCCCACTGAAACATGCTCCACTTGCCCCACTTTATTCCCCAGAACTAGATCCAGCTCTGCTTCCTTCCTCATTGAGCTGGAAACAGTGTTCAAGAAAGTTCTCTTGTACGCATTTCAGGAATTCCTCCCCCTCTTTGCCCTTTAGACTGTTGCTATCCCAGACTATATTAGGATAATTGAAGTCCTCCATTATCACTACTCCGTAGTTCCTGTATCTTTCTGTAATTTGCCTGCAAATTTGCTCCTCTATCTCCTTCCCATTATTTGGTGGCCTATAGTTTACACCCTGTAGTGTAATAGCTCCTCTATTGTTCCTTAATTCAAACCAAATAGATTCTGTCTTTCACCCTCTCAACTACATCATCCCTCTCCAGTGCAATAATAGTTTCATTGATCAGCATTGCCACCTCCTCATTTAATTTTTCCTTCCTTCTCTTTCCTGAATACCTTGTAGCTAGAAATATTAATCCCCCCCTTCTTTGAGCCAGGTCTCTGTTCTTCCCACTATATCAGCGTCCCATGTGGTGACTTGTGCCTGTGGCTCACCAACCTTATTTCCCACGCTCTGTGCATTTACGCACATGCACTCCAAACCCATCTTAGCCTGCTTCGCATTTGCCCCCCTGTCTGATCCCTCCCATTTCTGAACTATTCTTTAATCTAGTGCTATTTGCCTCTCCATGTCCTCGGTGCACCTTGTTTCTCCTCTCTAATATTTCATCCTGGAGCCCACCCCCTGCCAAATTAGTTTAAACCCTCCCCCACAGCACCAGTTAACCTTCCCGTGAGGGCGTTGATCCCAGCTCTGCTGAGGGTCAACCCATCCACCTTGGACAGGTCCCTCCTGCCCCAGAACTGGTCCCAATGCCCCAAGAATCTAAAGTCCCCCTTCCTGCATCATTTCTCCAGCCACATGTTAACCTGTCTTATCCGACTATTCCTATACTCACTAGCGCATGGCACTGGGAGTAATCCAGAGATTGCTACCTTTGAGGTCCTGCTCTTTAATTTCCTCCCGAGTTCCTGAAACATTGACTGCAGGACAGCAACCCTTTTCTTTCCTGTGTCATTGGTTCCCATATGGACCATGACTCCTAACTATTCAACTCCCCCCTCCCCCGCCTCAAAATGTTCTGCACCCTCTCAGTGATGTCCTTTACCCTGGCACCAGGGAGGCAACACACTGGGCGGGACTCACATCCGGGGTTGCAGAAATGCCTGTCTAACCCCCTGACTATTGAATCCCCTGTGACCACTGCATTTCTACACTTTGCTGTGCCCCCCCTGTGCAGTCATTTGCCCCACAGTGCAGTGGATGCGCTCCAGACTGCACTCCCCCGAGGTGTTGTCACCCTCACTGAAAACCGGTTTGAGAGTGCCACGCTGCCGGAGGATTCCTGCACTGCCTGCCTCTTCCTACCCTGCCGGACGGCCACCCAGTTACAATTCCCATGAACTCTTCATAGCTGCGGGATGACCACCTCCTGCAACGTGCACTCCAGGAAATTCTCAGCCTCCCCCCTGCTCTGCAGTGACTCCAGCCGCTCCTCAAGCTCAGAAACCCCAAGCTCGAGTTCCAGCCACTGGAGGCACTACCTGCCCCCGCAGTTATCAGGGACACGTGAAGCGTCCTGGAGTTCCCACATGGCACAGGAATTGCAGCAATCGGTCCCATCATTTCGCTTAAAATTCTATCTACTTAAACTACAAATGATGAGGGGCATAGATAGGGTAGATGAAGTGGAACTTTTCCCCTTAGTAGGGGGGGTCAATAACAAGGGGGCATAGATTCAGGGTAAGGGGCAGGAGATTTAGAGGGGATTTGAGGAGGAACTTCTTCACCCAGAGGGTGGTTGGAATGTGGAACTCTCTGCCTGAAAGGGTGGTAGAGGCAGGAACCCTCACAACATTCAAGAAGCATTTGGATGAGCACTTGAAATGCCATTGCATACAAGGCTATGGACCAAATGCTGGAAAATGGGATTAGACTGGACAGGGATGGATGGGCGGCGCAGACACGATGGGCCGAAGGGCCTCTTTCTGTGCTGTAAAACTCTATGACTCTATATATAGATGTGATGTTAGGTTAGTGCCCCCTTATCCCCACCATTCAATCAGTGACTGGCCCTTTGCCAGGCCCGCTGCCTGTGGCCCCTCTCCCAGATTCCAGCCCCAGCTCTGTGCTGACTGGGGCCCCTCTCCCAGATTCCAGCCCCAGCTCTGTGCTGACTGTGGCCCCTCTCCCAGATTCCAGCCCCAGCTCTGTGCTGGCTGGGGCCCCTCTCCCAGATTCCAGCCCCAGCTCTGTGCTGACTGTGGCCCCTCTCCCAGATTCCAGCCCCAGCTCTGTGCTGACTGTGGCCCCTCTCCCAGATTCCAGCCCCAGCTCTGTGCTGACTGCGGCCCCTCTCCCAGATTCCAGCCCCAGCTCTGTGCTGACTGTGGCCCCTCTCCCAGTTTCCAGCCCCAGCTCTGTGCTGACTGGGGCCCCTCTCCCAGATTCCAGCCCCAGCTCTGTGCTCACTGAGCTGCTCTCAGCTGGGGACAACGCGTCACAATCGGCCCCAGGACACCTGAGCTGTTCACCAGGTCCCGCCCCCTTGCTGCGCCGCCATTGGTTGGAGGAACCGCCGCCCCGCTCTTCCTATTGGTCGGCGCTCCCGTCAGTCAGGCCGTGCCCCAGGGTCACGTGCTCCAATTCACTCCTCCTCCTCGCCACCCCGGGTGATCGGCGCAGAATCCGCTCCATTCCGTGTCCGTGGAGCTATGGCCCGACTCTCGGGTTTGTATTTTATTTTATTCTCTCGCTCTGCCCCCTGTATCACCTCCCCGCCCAACCGCCAGCTCACTCGGTGCAGCAAACTCACTTTCCGTCGGTGACTCGGCCTCAACGGCCGACCGTTCGCCTGACCCAGGAGTCCCCGCGCGGTTGCCCCGGTGACCGGAGCCCAGCGCGCAGGCGCAGCAGCGGCCGGATTGTCGGCCTGAGTTCTGCCTCCTGAGCATGCGCGGCGCCCAGCCGATGACCTCATCAGAACAAAGGAGCGGGAGTGGGCCACGCGATCTGTAGCCTGCTCCCCATTCAATGAGATCAGGGCTGATCATCCTCATCTCCACTTTCCTGCACTGTCCCCATATAGAAACATAGAAGATAGGAGCAGGAGTGGGCCATTCGGGCCTGGAGCCTGCTCCCCATTCATAGAAACATAGAAGATAGGAGCAGGAGTCGGCCATTCGGCCCTTTGAGCCTGCTCCGCCATTCAACAAGATCATGGCTGATCATCCAAACCCTAGCACCCGGTTCCTACACCGACAGCCATCCCACCCAAGCCCTATCCCAGTAACCCCGTAACCCCACGTATTTAATCCCCCCTAACACTAAGGGCCAATTTTTATCATGGCCAATCAACCTAACCCGCACATCTTTGGACTGTGGGAGGAAACCGGAGCACCCGGAGAAAACCCACGCAAACACGGGGAGAATGTGCAAACTCCACACAGACAGTCACCCGAGGCCGGATTTGAACCCGGGTCCCTGGCCATTCGGGCCTCGAGCCTGCTCCCCATTCAATGAGATCAGGGCTGATCATCCTCATCTCCACTTTCCTGCACTGTCCCCATATAGAAACATAGAAGATAGGAGCAGGAGTGGGACATTCGGGCCCTGGAGCCTGCTCCCCATTCAATGGGATCAGGGCTGATCATCCTCATCTCCACTTTCCTGCTCTATCCCCATATTCCTTGGTTACCTTAATATCCAAAAATCTATCGATCTCTGTCTTTAATATACTCAGTGCCTGAACCTCCACAGCCCTCTGGGCTAGAGAATTCCAAAGATTCACCACCCTCTGAGTGAAGAAATTTCTCCTCATCTCAGTCCTAAATGGCCGACCCCTTATTCTGAGACTGTGACCCCTGGTTCTGGACTCCCCAGCCAGGGGAAACATCCTCCCTGCATCTACCATGTCAAGCCCTGTAATAATTTTGTATGTTTCAATGGGCTCACCTCATTATTCTTCTGAACTCCAGGAATATA
This sequence comes from Somniosus microcephalus, assembly GCF_052327205.1. Lineage (NCBI taxonomy): Eukaryota > Metazoa > Chordata > Chondrichthyes > Squaliformes > Somniosidae > Somniosus > Somniosus microcephalus. Next base: position 25,561,626 of record NC_140990.1, on the reverse strand, counting down.
GGCCCAGTCTACTCAATCTCTTCTCATAGGACCATCCTGCCATCCCAGGAACCAGTCTGGTGAACCTTTGTTGCACTCCCTCTATGGCAAGTATATCCTTCCTTAGGTAAGGAGACCAAAACTGTACACAATACTCCAGGTGTGGTCTCACCAGGGCCCCAGTAAGACGTCTTTACTCTTATACACAAATCCTCTTGTAATAAAGGCCAACATACTATTTGCTTTCCTAATTGCTTGCTGTACCTGCATGTTAACTTTCAGTGATTCATGTACAAGGACACCAAGGTCCCTCTGAACACCAACATTTCCCAATCTCTCACCATTTAAAAAATACTCTGCTTTTCTATTTTTCTGACCAAAGTGGATAACTTCACATTTCTCCGTGTTATATTCCATTTGCCTTGTTCTTGCCCACTCACTCAGCCTGTCTATATCCCCTTGAAGCCTCTTTGCTTCCTCCTCATAACTTACAGTCCCACCCAGCTTTGTATCATCAGCAAACTTGGAGATATTGGGCCGTATTTTGCGACCCCCCCTACGGGTGCGTACGAGGTGAACACGTGCCCGTAGGGGCCGTGCAAGTGTCGGGTTTAGGCATGTGTAGCGCACACTAAAACCCGGCACTTGCGATCTGTCTAGAATTCAATTCAATTCAATTCAATTCAATTCAAATCGCTTTATTGGCATGACAAGTTACATCTTATATTGCCAAAGCATCGAAAAACATTCATGTTTGTTCACAAAAATACCGATCTATCCATACTGTGTATAAACAGATATATCCCTGAGTGTATAAATATACTTTCATATAATTTATATATACTCTTTTCTTATATTTAGTGGTTGTCCCTCTGTTTATGGCAAGCTGTAACATAGTGTGCCGCTAGTGTTACACAATTTCTCTCTTCCCCTAGTAGGTATGGGAGTTTTTGGTCGTCATTCAAATTTCTGAATTCCGGGCATATTTTTGTGAATTTTGGGTAGAAATTCTCCCTTATGCCCTGATATTTTCTGCAAGCTGTGAGGAAGTGCATCTCTGTCTCCACCACTCCCTGACTGCAATGAGAGCATATCCTGTCCTCTCTTGGTAGCCGGGTCTGCCTGTGTCTACCTTTTTCGATCGCCAGGTTATGTTCACTAATTCTGTACATTGTCAAAGTTTTTCTCAGTTTGCTATCCTTTACCATGGTCATGTAATCAGCCATGTTGTATTGTCTGTTTAGGGCCAAGTAGCAATTGAGTTTGCTTTGGGTTTTTGTTGTTTCTGCCCAATATGACAGATATTTTTCCTTTTGTTTAGCGACGATTGTGTTGGGTCGAATTCTTTGTGTTACGCTGTCACTGTCCTGGGGCTGGTTATTGTTAGTAGTAGTGTTAGTAGTTACTTCACTGAGTCCCAGGAGTAGTTGACTGAGGGTATTCTTCTTTATGGTCCTCTCTTGGCATTTCAGGGCTTCGTAATGATAGCATTGGGGGTTGCTCATTTCTATGTGTTTCCAAAATTTGGGCTCTTTTTAGGATAGTGATTATTAATGGGTATTGGCCTAGTTCTGCCCTGCATGCATTGTTTACGGTTTTCCTTTGAGTCCGGAGGATACTTTTACAGAATTCTGCATGTAGGATCTCAATTGGGTGTTTGTCCCATTTTGCAAATTCTTGTTGTGTTAGCGGTCCCCACACCTCACTGCCATAGAGTGCAATTGGTTCAATTGCTGATTTGAAAATTTTGAGCCAAATGCTAATTGGGATTTCTATTTGGATTGATTTTTTTAATGGCATAGAAAGCCCTTCTTGCTTTCTCTTTCAGTTCATTCACAGCCAGTTTGAAATTTCCCATAGAACTGATTTTTAAGCCCAAGTATGTGTAGTTAGTGGTTTGTTCAATTTTGGTTGTTCCTAGTGTGAAATTTATTTTGGGTCCCTGATGTCTGGATCTTTGCTGGAACACAAGGACTTTGGTTTTTTGGGGATTTATTGTCAGGGCCCAAGTCTGGCAGTACGACTCCAGCAGATCCAGGTTCTGCTGTAGACCCTCCTTAGTTGGTGACAGCAGAACCAGGTCGTCTGCATAGAGGAGGAATTTAACCTTGGATTCATATAGGGTGAGGCCGGGTGCTGTAGATTGTTCAAGTAGTTTTGCCAATTCATTTATGTAAATATTAAAGAGTGTCGGTGAGATTGGCGAGCCCTGCATCACCCCCTGCCCCTGTGGGAAGTATTTTGTTTGTTTGTCTCCAATTTTAACTGCACATTTGTTGTTTGTATACATTGATTTAATTACATCATATGTTTTTCCCCCTACCCCACTTTCGATAAGTTTCAGGAATAAACCGTCATGCCAGATGGAATCGAAAGCCTTCTGGAAATCTAAAAAGCATGCGTAGATTTTGCTTTTGTTTTGATGAACGTGTTTGTCAATTAGGGTCTGTAGGGTGAAGATATGATCTGATGTTCTATAGTTTGGCAGGAATCCAATTTGGCTTTTACTCAAGACATTGTGCTCCTCAAGGAAGTTTATAAGTCTTTTGTTTATGATACAGAATACCTTCCCCAGGTTACTGTTTACACAGATGCCTCGATAGTTATTTGGGTCGACTTTGTCCCCACTTTTGTATATGGGCGTTATGAGTCCTTTGTTCCAGATATCAGGGAAGTAACCGATACTCAGAACCAAGTTGAAGAGTTTTAGGATAGTCAGTTTCATTTTATCGTCTGTGTGTTTAATCATCTCGCTTAGTATGCCGTCTGCCCCGCAAGCTTTTCCTGGTCGCAGGTCCTTGAGTTTTTCAAATAGTTCTTTTTCTGTTATTATGGAGTCTAGCGGGTTTTGGTTATCTTTTATGGCCATTTCGAGCTTTTCCAGTTTTTTGCATATTTGGTGTTGCTCTGGCCAAAGTGGTTTTCCCATGTGTCTCCATTTTGAATGGCCAATTCGTCGTGTTGTTTTTTGTGTAATGTATTCCAGTTGTCCCAGAAACAATTGGAATCAATGGATTCCTCAATGGAGCTGAGTGTATTCTTAATATATTGCTCTTTTTTGGTTCTGAGTGTGTTTCTGTATTGTGTTAGTGTCTGACAATAAGTAAGGCGTAATTCCTCGTTTTCTGGATGTCTGTTTTTGGTTTGATATTTTTCTAAGTTTTTTCCTCATGTTATGGCAATCTGGGTCAAACCATTTTTCATAGTTTTTTGTTTTGGGTTTGTTCTTGCGAGTTTTAAAATTTGACCTTGTTGCCAAATTATCAAAAATATTGTTTAGGTTATTCACTGCCCGGTTTACGCCTTCTTTATTGTGAGTGTATATGTTATCCAGAAAGGTGTCCAAGAGAGCTTGAGTTGATTCATTGCTAATTGCTTTCTGGTATTTTTCTGTGTCGTTTATGGCCCATCTGTACGATTTTTTGGTGTTGTACAGTTTACTGGGTTGTGTTTCTGTGTTTGTTTCTGTCTTTTTAAGATACATAGTAATTTGACTGTGATCTGACAGTGTTGTTTGTGGTTTGACTGTGAATGCTCTGAAAGAGGATGGGTCCAAATCCGTAATCATATAGTCTACGGTGCTGCAGCCAAGAGGTGAGCAATAGGTCGATCTTCCTAGGAGGTCTCCTATGAACCTACCATTGACAATGTACAGACCCAGGCTTCGACATAGCTGCAGGAGCTGTTTTCCGTTGGTATTTGTCTGCTTGTCGCAGTTATGCCTGTATGGAAGGGAAGGGATATCGAAGTGGTTATTCCCGAATATGTAATTGTTTCCCTGATTATTGGTGAAGTCTGGTTCTTCGCCAGTTCTTGAATTGAGGTCACCACAGATCAACACGTTCCCCTGGGCCTGGTATTGGATAATTTCCCCCTCAATGTTGGAGAAGGTGTCCTCTTTAAAGTACGGGGATTCCATTGGGGGGATATAGAGTGTGCAAATGAAAACATCTTGGGTGTTAGAGATAATCTCCCTCTCAATTTTGAGCCACATGTGGTTTTCGCCCTTTTTTATAAATTTGATGCAATTCTTAAGCTCTGTTTTAAACCAAATCAGTATGCCTCCGGAGTCTCTGCCTTGGGTTACTCCTGGTAATTTATTGGAGGGGACCACCAGCTCTGTGTACCCTTGGGGACGGCCAGTGTGTCCTTTTCCTTTATACCAAGTTTCCTGTAGAATGATAATATCTAGATCTTTAGTTTCATCTATGAACTCTGGGGTCCTACTCTTCACGTCGAGCACCGAAGAGCGTAGACCTTGGATATTCCAGATCGAAATATATAAGGATTTCATGTTAAGTTTGTTCTTTTACTATGATATGTTAAAGAATGATATGTGTTTGTCGTGTCTAAATGTGGGAAAAAAAATCATCTCAGTTGTCTATAAATGCTAATACTACTTGGTTACAATTCTTTCTATTAATTAGTCCTTGATTTTTTTTTTCATTTTCTGATCCATAAGGCGGAAGTAGATGCTGCTGCACGTCTGCTTATTGTCTCTTAATGGATTGTCTCTGTCTGAGGCATTGCATACGCCCTGTGCATCTCTCCCTCTGTCTGGCTGGGAGCGGTCCTGTTCCCCTGTGGGACAGGAGTGGTGCAGGTCTGATGTTGTTGTGCATGGGGATCCTCTCTGGTCCCAGTTGGTGTGGTGGTGGTCTCTGTAGTGGTCCTGGTATGTACCCCGCTGATCTCTGGTGGTCGGGGGGGGGTCCTCTTGGAGTCTGGGTATGGACCCGGTTAAAAGCGACGTCCTTCAGGGCTTCAGCAAAGATCGATATTCGTTTCCTGTGGATGTGGACGCGGTCGTAAAGACATTCCTCATCGAGGGTGGGGTGTTGGGCCAGGTGCACGTTGTGTTTTGATTCACAGTCTCTTGCTATGCTGGCATTTATCTCATGAATTGTGTTGCTGTTAAAGTCTGTTCTCGGCAATATTGTGGAAACAGTGATTCTAGTGTTTGGAAATGTATTGCTTGCCTTCCTAATCACTGCTCTGAGCGATGTTGTTACCTCTTTCTGCTGGGCCTTTAGGTCATTTGTGCCCGTGTGTATTATTATGTGTTGGGGGGAGCCTAATCGGGTTTTGGTCAGCCATTCCATGGATCTGTCTGTTGTTGGGCACCAGATCTTTTCTACTTTACTTCTAGGGAAGAGCTTTTTCTCCCATAGAAATTTCCGATTTGAGTCTATGAGTATTACGATGTCAGCCTTGTGTTTACTGTCTGGTGGCTTTCGCCTGGACTCATAGCGTGTGTGTTGGGCTGGGGTGGTCGTGTCTGGTGTGTGCGCTCCTCTTGTGAGCGGCTCGCTTGTGGTTCCACGGTGGTGTGGGAAGATTGAGCTTCAGTATGCTGGTCGGTCTGTGTGGCACCCCTTGTATTGTGTGTCTGCTGCTGTTGTTCAGTGTGGGAGTGCAGCTGTTCAGTCGGGCTCTGTATTGTCTTATCTCTAGCCTCTGGCTGCTGGTCTAATGGTGCTATCTCTCCTCTATGGCTCTCTTTGTTTTCCTGCAGCTCTTTCACCTGATTCCCAAGTAGATTCACCTGATTCTCAAGTAGATTCAGCTCTCTCCTGTATCTCTCCCTCTCTTGCTTTTGTTCGTGTTTCAGTTTAAGGACCTCCTCTCTAAGTTTAACCATCTCTGTCTCTAACTGATTAAATTTATCCTTTAGTTGTATCTGGCTGTGTGATCCCGGGGTATGTGTCTGGTCGGCCCTGGAAGGCTCACTCACTTCCTGGCTAGGCTGCTCTTCTCTTGGTGAGCTGGAATTGGTAGGGGGACTATGTGTGGCTTCCTCCCTGGTAATTACGCTGGGGTTAGTCAGTTGTATCATGTGGCTGTGGGTCCCCGGGGTTAGTGTCTGGTTAGAACTGTGTGGCTCGTTCACCTCCTGACCAGGCTGATTTACTCCTGGTGAGTTGTCAATGGTGGGGGGAGTGCGGGTCGCTTTTCCCCTGTTAGCCACTCTGGGGCTGTTCCTTCCCCTCTCAGTTATTTCTTTCAGTGTCTTGAAGGCCATTTCAAAGTTGTCGAGGTTGCCTTGCACCATTATTGTTCCGTTCTCGTACATGTTGACAGTCGTGGTTGCCCTGTCCCCTGGTTTATTAATTTTCATTTTGGACCCATTAGCGGTCTTTTCCTGCTTAACCCTGGTATAGTGTGATTTTATTGCTCTGATCCAAGCCGTTGGCTGATCTGAGTAAAAAATGAGATTACATTTTCTCCCAGTGCTGTACCGGTCAGCAAAAAGAGTTTCTGGTTTTTCTCTCAGCTGCTCATGCTTGATCGATTTTATAGCATTTTTTCTGGTGTTGGGGGGAATCTGGAAGAGGTTGCTCTCAGTGTGCCTCGTGAGCTGCTGTGGCTCCTCTGATTCGCTCATTATTGGTAGTGTAGAGGTAGAAAGTATTGTTGATCTTAGAATAAGCTTTTCTGGGGCCCCGGGTTTGGTGTTTCCCTCTCCCTGCTCGCGACCTTTCCCAGCCCCCGGACTCGCTCGCTCTCCAGGCCCTCCCCAGGCCCCGTACTCACTGTCCTGGTCTGTGTCTGGGATTTGCTGATTCCCGGTATCTCCCGGCTGCTCCCCTCCCTCTCAGAGGTCTCTGGGCCTCTGTTTTGGCCCGGCTCCTCGGGTCTTTCCCTGGCTTCAGGCTCCCTCCCCAGGACCCGTACTCACTGTCTGCGCCTGGGAGCCGCTGCCTCACGGTGCCCTCGTGCTGCTCCCCTCTCCCTCAGAGGTCTCCAGGCCTCTGTCTCGGTCTGGCTCCTCCACGGTCCTGTGTTCCGGCCGCCGCTCTGGAGTCGCCGCTCCGACTGCCGCTGCGGCCCCATGCGGCCGTTGTTGAGTCGCCGCTCTCCTGCTGCTGTGGCCTCCCCGAGTCACCTCGCCTCGGTTCCCGATGTGGCCCCGTGTGGCCTTCGCCGAGTCACCTCGCCTCGGTTCCCAATGCGGCCCCATGCGGCCTTCGCCGAGTCACCTCGCCTCGGTTCCCGATGCGGCCCCGTGCGGCCTTCGCCGAGTCACCTCGCCTCAGTTCCCGATGCGGCCCCGTGCGGCCTTCGCCGAGTCACCTCGCCTCGGTTCCCGATGCGGCCCCGTGCGGCCTTCGCCGAGTCACCTCGCCTCGGTTCCCGATGCGGCCCCGTGCGGCCTTCGCCGAGTCACCTCGCCTCGGTTCCCGATGCGGCCCCGTGCGGCCTTCGCCGAGTCACCTCGCCTCGGTTCCCGATGCGGCCCCGTGCGGCCTTCGCCGAGTCACCTCGCTTCGGTTGCTGCTGTGGCCCCGTGCGGCCGCTGTTCGAATTCTTCTTTGGTTTGTATATTCCTCCCCTTATTTCTTTTTGCTTTGGCTTTTCTTTGTTTTCTAATTTCCTCTGGTTTTTTTTTTTTTCCTTTTTTTTTTCGGGTCCCGTCTTTGGCGCTCTTTTTTTTTTCCGGGTTTTTTCTTCTTTTCTTTCTGTGTTTAAACTAACCTTAAACTTAAACTAAATTAAACTAAACTAAACTGAACTAACTTAGCAAAAATTAATACTTCTTAAAACTTGAAATGTAACCTTTTTTCCCCACTTTAGACACTAAAAAACATTAAATCTCAGCAGCTCATCTTTTGTCTCTCTCTGTCTCTATCCCTCAGCAACTCTCAGCAATTCTCTTGACAAATCCGCCACCTCCCCAGCAGAGGGCGCTATTGGCCCAACCTCCGCCCGCTGAAAGGCCCTGGAATTCTAACGCCTGGTTTACCAGCATAAGAGTTTAAAAATAGAAAAATAACATTTTATCACTCATTTATACATTAAAACCCTGTCCAATAATGTCAGTTTATTTTTAGCCCCGTTAAAACATACACATTTTCCCCCAAAATTAAATTTTTGTTTAAAATATTTAATTAAATGCCATTTTAATTAATTTTATGTATGTAATGTTTATTTGAAATGTATTTCATGTGTTCGGGTATTTTTTTAGTCATTCCCACTCATACTTATGACAGTTCCTACAAATCATTGATGTAGATGTGAATAGCTGGGGCCCAAGCACGGAACCTTGTGGTACCCCACTAGTTACAGCCTGCCAACCCGAAAATAACCCATTTATTCCTATTTCTGTCCGTTAACCAATCCTCAATCCATGCCAGTATATTACCCCCAGTCCCATGAGCCCTAATTTTGTTCAATAACCACTTGTGTGGCACCTTATTGAATGCCTTCTGAAAATCCAAATACACCACATCCACTGGTTCCCCCTTATCTATTCTACTAGTTACAACTTCAAAAAACTCGTGACAGATTTGTCAAACATGACTCCCTTTCATAAATCTGTGTTGACTCTGCCCAATCCTGTCATTATTTTCTGAGTGCCCTGTTACCAGGTCCTTAATAATAGAATCTAGCATTTTCCCTACTACTGATGTCAGGCTAACTGCTCTGTAGTTCCCCAGTTTCTCTCTCCCTCCTTTCTTAAATAGTGGGGTTACATTTGCCACCTTCTAATCCACGGGAACCGTTCTAGAATCTATGGAATTTTGGAAAATGACAACCAATGCATCCACTATCTCTATAGCCACCTCTTTCAAAACCCTAGGATGTAGGCCATCAGGTCCAGGGGATTTGTTGGATTTCAGTCCCATTAATTTCTCCAGTACTATTTTTTTACTAATACTAATTTCTTTCAGTTCCTCATTCTCACCAGACCCGTGGTTCTCCAGTATTTCCGGGAGGTTTTTTGCATCTTCTTCCATGAAGACAGACACAAGGTATTTGTTTAATTTCTCAGCCAATTCCTTATTCCCCATTATAATTTCTCCTGTCTCAGCCTGTAAGGGACCCACATTTACTTTCGCTAATCATTTCCTTTTTACATACCTAGAGAAGCTTTTACAGTCTGTTTTTATGTCTCTCGCTAGTTTACTCTCATTCTATTTACCCTTTCTTTATTAATTTCTTGGTCCTCCACTGAATTCAAAAATCCTCCCAATCCTCAGGCTTACTGCTCTTATTGGCAATATTATAAGCCTCTTTCTTTTGATCTAATACTGTCTTTAACTTCTCTTGTTAGCCACGATTGGACCACTTTTCCTGTGGGGTTTTTGTGCCTTAAAGGAATGTATATTTGTTGTAAATTACATATTACTTCTTTAAATGCTAGCCATTGCTTTTTTTATTTGTTAATGGGATGTGTGCGTTGTGTGGTGAGCCACCGCCTTGAACCGCTGCAGTCCGTGTGGTAAAAAGCAATCGAACTGTGACGTCACCAGAAAGCAGGTAAGTGATTGGTTGGTAAGTATTTCTCTCTTTCTCCTTTTTTCCAAACTTAAACTCTGTGGTTTATAGTTTCTAAGCTCTCTGTGGTGTAGCAGGGACTGTGGGTAAACAAGGGCCCTTGAATATATCATTTAATTGGTGGTATTGATTTGATTTAATTTAATTTAAATTAATTAAAGGGTAAGTCATGGCAGGAGAGCTCGGCCCCGTGGTATGCTCCTCCTGCGCTATGTGGGAAATCAGGGACACGACCATGTGTGCAGGAAGTGTATCCAGCTGCAGCTACTGGCAGACCGCATTGCGGCGCTGGAGCTGCAAATGGATACATACTGGAGCATTCGCGATGCTGAGGACGTCGTGGATATCACATTTAATCAGTTGGTCACACCGCAGCTAAAGGTTGCACAGGCAGAAAGGGTGACCACCAGGCAGAGTAGTAGGCGCAGGCAGGTAGTGCAGGAGTCCCCTGTGGTCATCCCCCTCTCAAACAGATATACCACTTTCGATACTGTTGAGGGGGGTGGCTTATCAAGGGAAGGCAGCAGCAACCAACTTCCTGGCACCAGGGGTGGTTCTGCTGCACAGGACAGGAGGAAAGAGGGGTAGAGCTATAGTAATAGAGGATTCTATTGTAAGGGGAAGAGATAGGCGTTTCTGCGGCCGCAAACGAGACTCCAGGATGGTGTGTTGCCTCCCTGGTGCAAGGGTCAAGGATTTCTCAGAGCGGCTGCAGAACATTTTGGAAGGGGAGGGTGAACAGCCAGTTGTCGTGGTGCATAGGTAAAAATGATATAGGTAAAAACTGGGATGACGTCCTAAAAGCTGAATATAGGGAATGATGTAAGAAAAAGGAGTCTTACACATCAAGTAACTTTAAGGTAAGCTTTAAGCAACTTACAAACACACTATATACAAGAGAGGTCTTTACCATGCCTCTGGTAGAAGCCTCTTACAATACTGAACAGTCCAGTATTTATACCAGTCCAACAGGAAGTGACATATGACAGGAAGTGAGGTATGTACACAGTTCATAGTTCACAGTTCACAGGAAGTGATGGCATAACTTCCCGGAAGTTATTATTATTATCACAGGGAGTTAGGAGGTAAATTAAAAAATAGGAACTCAAAGGTAGTAATCTCAGGATTGCTACCAGTGCCACGTGCTAGTCAGAGTCGAAATAGAAGGATATTTCAGTTGAATACGTGGCTAGAGGAATGGTGCAAGGGGGAGGGATTCAAATTCCTGGGACATTGGAACCGGTTCTGGGGGAGGTGGGACCAGTACAAACCGGACGGTTTGCACCTGGGCAGGACCGGGACCGATGTCCAAGGGGGACTGGGGGTGTTTGCTAATGCTCTGGGGGAGGGTTTAAACTAAAATGGCAGGGGGTTGGGAACCTGAGCAGGGAGACAGGAAAGGGAAACAAGGATAGAAGCAAAAGACAGGAAGGAGAAAAACAAAGGTGGCAGTCAGAGAAATCAACGGTTTAAATCAAACATGGCCACAGTAAATAATAATTCTAAAAGGTCTAAGAGCGTTAAAAAAACAAGCCTGAAGGCTTTGTGTCTTAATGCAAGGAGCATTCGTAATAAGGTGGGTGAATTAACTGCGCAAATAGAGGTAAACGAATATGATGTGATTGGGATTACGGAAACATGGCTCCAGGGTGGCCAAGGCTGGGAACTCAACATTCAGGGATATTCAATATTCAGGAAAGATAGGCAAAAAGGAAAAGGAGGTGGGGGTAGCATTGCTGGTTAAAGAGGAGATTAACACAATTGTAAGGAAGGATATAAGCTCTGATGATGTGGAATCTGTATGGGTAGAACTGAGAAATACCAAGGGGCAGAAAACGTTAGTGGGAGTGGTACATGGACCTCCAAACAGTAATGTGGAGGTTGGGGATGGCATTAAAAGGGAAATTAGAGACACGTGCAATAAGGGCACAGCAGTTATCATGGGTGACTTCAATCTACATATAGATTGGGCTAACCAAATTAGTAACAATACTGTGGAGGAGGAATTCCTGGAGTGTATATGGGATGGTTTCCTGGACCAATATGTCGAGGAACCAATTAGAGATCAGGCCATCTTAGACTGGGTATTATGTAATGAGAAAGGATTAATTAGCAATCTTGTTGTGTGAGGCCCCTTGGGTCGGAGCGATCATAATATGATAGAATTCTTCATTAAGATGGAGAGTGCAGTCGTTCACTCAGAGACTAGGGTCCTGAATTTAAATAAAGGAAACTACGATGGTATGAGGCGCGAGTTGGGTAGGATTGATTGGGGAATGTCACTCAAAGGGTTGACGATGGATAGGCAATGGCAAACATTCAAAGATCGCATGGATGAAGTACAGAATTTGTTCATCCCAGTTTGGCATAAAAATAAAACAAAAGAGGTGACTCAACCGTGGCTAACAAGGGAAATTAGGGATAGCATAAGATCCAAAGAGAGGACATATAAATTGGCCAGAAAAAGCAGTAAACCTGAGGATTGGGAGCAGTTTAGGATTCAACAAAGGAGGACAAAGGGACAAATAGAGTATGAGAGTAAGCTTGCAGGGAACATAAAAACGGACTGTAAAAGCTTTTATAGATATATGAAGAGAAAAAGATTGGTGAAGTCAAGCGTAGGTCCCTTGCAGTCAGAATCAGGGGAATTTATAATGGGGAACAAAGAAATGGCAGACCAATTAAATACATACTTTGGTTCTGTCTTCACAAAGGAGGACACAAATAACCTCCCAGAGATGTCGGGGAACATAGAGTCTAATGAGAGGGAGGAACTGAAAGAAATCAGTATTTGTAGGGAAATGGTGTTAGGGAAATTGACGGGATTGAAGGCCAATAAATCCCCAGGGCCTGATAATCTACATCCTAGGGTACTTAAGGAAGTGGCCCTAGAAATAGTAGATGCATTGCTGGCCATCTTCCAAAATTCGATAAACAGTACCCATGGATTGGAGGGTAGCTAATGTTACCCCACTATTCAAAAAAGGTGGTAGAGAGAAAACAGAGAATTACAGACCAGTAAGCCTGACATCGGTAGTGGGGAAAATGCTAGAATCCATTATAAAAGATGTAATAGCAGAGCACTTGGAAAACAGTGACAGGATCGGACAAAGTGAACATGGATTTACAAAAGGTAAATCGTGCTTGACTAATCTACTGGAATTTTTTGAGGATGTAACTGGTAAAATAAATAAGGGGGAACCAGTGGATGTGGTGTATTTGGACTTTCAGAAGGCTTTCAATAAGGTCCCGCATAAGAGATTAGTGTGTAAAGTTAAGGCACATGGGATTGGGGGCAAGGTATTGACTTGGATAGAGAACTGGTTGGCAGACAGAAAGCAAAGAGTTGGAATAAACAGGTCTTTTTCCGAGTGGCAGGCAGTGTTTAGTGGGGTACCGCAGGGATCGCTCCTTGGACCCCAGCTATTCACAATATATATTAATGATCTAGATAAGGGAACTAGATGTAATATCTCCAAGTTTGCAGACGACACAAAGCTGGGTGGGCGTGTGTGCTGTGAGGAGGATGCCGAGAAACTCCAGTATGATTTGGACAGGTTGGGTGATTGGGCAGAAGCATGGCAGATGCAATATAACATGGATAAATGCGAGGTTATGCACTTTGGTTTTAAAAACAGGAAGGCAGATTATTATCTGAATGGCAATAGATTGGGAGAAGGGGAAGTGCAATGAGACTTGGGTGTCCTTGTGCAGCAGTCGCTGAAGGTAAGCATGCAGGTGCAGCAGGCGGTTAAGAAGGCAAATGGTATGTTCGCCTTCGTAGCGAGAGGGTTCGAGTACAGGAGCAAGGATGTCTTGCTGCAGTTGTACAGGGCCTTCGTGAGACCACATCTTGAGTATTGTGTGCAGTTTTGGTCGCCTTATCTGAGGAAGGATGTTCTTGTCATGGAGGGAGTGCAGCGAAGATTCACCAGGCTGATACCTGGGATGGCAGGAATGACGTATGAGGAGAGATTGGGTCGATTGGGCTTATACTCGCTGGAGTTTAGAAGAATGAGAGGGGATTTCATTGAAACTTATAAAATTCTAACAGGACTAGACAGACTAGATGCAGAAAGGATGTTCCCGATGGCCGGGAAGTCCAGAACCAGGGGTCACAGTCTAAGGATAAGGGGTAAGCCATTTAGGACAGAGATGAGGAGGAATTTCTTCACCCAGAGAGTGGTGAACCTGTGGAATTCTCCACCACAGAAGGCAGTTGAGGCTAATTCATCTATATATATAAAGCGGCTCTTCTGTCTGTCCCGATGTCTGTCTGTCTGTCCGTTCTCTATACGTTTGAAAGTTACAGAGCGTACCAACGCGCGCGTCGCCTCAAAAGAAAGCTTGCGATTCCGGACCGGTCATAGGCGTATTTACGTTTTGGCCGGACAAAAACCGCGCCCGCGGTATCCGAAAAACGTTCAGCCTTCTGCTCATTAGCATCTCATTAGCGACCGTGTGACGTCGAGGTCGACCAATCGGACGGCGGGTTCCTTCCTGCAGTTGAGTGTCGAGTGACTCGATGATTGACCAATCCTACGCTTCGGTGACCTGACAGGTCGACCAATCGGTGCGTGTGTGGGCGGGCCTTATCCTTCTGAACTGAGGTGAGTGGTCGCCATCTTGATTTTACACGATTTTTTCCCCACACTTTCAGTGTGTTAGGGAAGTAAGGTAAATATTTGAATTATGTGTTAGGGAATTAATTAACAATTTATTTGAGTTTTATATTGGGTTTAGCAACACCCCCCCCTCCTCCTCACCCTCGCGCAGGGGGGACTCGGGGCTTGAAGCTCAAAAAATTTCTCTCTCTCTCTCTCTTTCTTCCCTCTCTCTCTCTCCTTCTCCTCTTCCCTCTCTCTCCTTCTCCTCTTCCCTCTTCCCTCTCTCTCCTCCTCTTCCCTCTCTGTCTCTCTCTACTTCCCCCTCTCAGGTTTCACGGTGTTGCGGACGGAGCGCAGGCGGGCCGCCCGAAGTTTCCCGCTCGCTAACGGCCGCCAAGCCGCCCTTGCCTGCTCCCCGCGGGCCGCCTCGCGCCGCCTGCACTGACCGCGCATGCGCCGCCCGCACTGACCGCGCATGCGCCGCCTGCCCGCCCGCAGCGGCCGTCCATCAGCCGCGCGATACGCGGGGGACCTCAGCTCCGGTCCGTCCCGGCCTCAGAACCCGACCGCGCCTTAAGCGCTAGGCCCCGCACTGCCGCTATCGCAACGGCACCGGACCTCAGGCGCTAGGCAGGGGGAGGGGCCGGAGAGAGGGACAGGGGGGTGTGGGGGAGGGGAGGGGAGGGGAGTGGTGGGGGTGGGCGAGGGTAGGGGAGGGGGTGGGGGGAGGGAGGGAGGGAGGGAGACAGGGGAGGGGAAGGAGGGAGGGGAGGGAGAGGAGGGGAGGGAGAGAGGGGAGGGGAGGGAGGGATAGGACAGGGAGAGGACATGACAGGGAGAGGGGGGACACACAGGGGCAGGGAGACCAAGCGCCCCAAAATTGCCCTCACAACGCGGGGCTCCCCAGCTAGTTAAATATATTCAAGAGGGAGTTAGATATATTTATTAAGGCTAAAGGGATCAAGGGATATGGGGAGAAGGCAGGGATAGGGTTCTGAGTTTGGATGATCAGCCATGATCTCATTGAATGGCGGAGCAGGCTCGAGGGGCCGAATGGCCTACTCCTGCTCCTATCTTCTATGTTTCTATGTGAAGGTCCTCCCACAGTGCTGTTAGGGAGGGAGTTCCAGGATTTTGACCCATCGACGATGAAGGATCGGCGATATACTTCTAAGTCAGGATGGTGTGTGACCGGGAGGGGAACTTGGAGGTGGTGGTGTTCCCCTGCACCTGCTGCCCTTGTCCTACTCGGTGATAGAGGTTTGGGAGCTGCTGCCAAGAAGCCTTGGCGAGTTACTGCAGTGTATCTTTAGATGTTACACACTGCAGACATGGTACGCTGGTGGTGGAGGGAGTGAATATTTAAGGTGGTAAATGGGGTGCCAATCAAGCGGGCTGCTTTGTCCTGGATGATGTCGAGCCTCTTGAGTGTTGTTGGAGTTGCATTCATCCAGGCAAGGGGAGAGTATTCCATCACACTCCTGACTTGTGCCTTGTAGATGGTGGAAAAGCTTTGGGGAGTCAGGAGGTGAGACACTCGCCACAGAATACCCAGCCTCTGACCTGCTCTTGTTCCCACAGTATTTATGTGTCTGGTCCAGTTAAGTTTCTGGTCAATGGTGACCCCCCAGGATGTTGATGGTGGGGGATTCGGCGATGGTAATGCCGTTGAATGTCAAGGGGCAGTGGTTAGACGCTCGCTTGTTGGAGATAGTCATTGACTGGCACTTGTGTGGCGTGAATGTTACCTGCCACTTATCAGCCCAAGCCTGAATGTCGTCCAGGTCTTGCTGCCTGCGGGCGTGGACTGCTTCATTATCTGAGGAGTTGCGAATGGCCCTGAACACTCTGCAGTCATCAGTGAACATCCCCACTTCTGACCTTATGATGGAGGGAAGGTCATTGATGAAACAGCTGAAGATGTTTGGGCCTTGTCTACCGTCATACCTTTTAATGTAGTTTCCCAATCTACCGTAGCCAACTCGCCCCTCATACCCATGTAGTTTGCTTTATTTAGATTTAAGACCCTAGTTTTGGATTTAATGAAATCACTTTCAAACTTAATGTAAAATTCTGTCATATTATGGTCACTCTTCCCTAAGGGCCCCTTTACTAATAGGTTATTAATTAACCCTTTCTCATTGCACAATACTAGATCTAAAATCGCCTGTTCCCCAGTTAGTTCCTCAACATACTGATCTAGAAAACTACGTTGTATAATTTCCATGAATTTGTTTTCCACACTATTACTGCAAATTTGGTTTGCCCAGTCTGTATGTAGATTGAAGTCCCCAGTGATTACTGTATTACCCTTGTTACATGCGCCTCTAATTTCCTGATTTACACTCTGCCCTACATTACAACTACTGTTTGGGGGCCTATAAACAAGTCCCACCAATGTTTTCTGCCCCTTGCTGTTTCTTAGCTCCACCCAAACTGATTCTACTTCTTGATTTTTGGAGCTAAGATCCTTTCTCTCTCGTGTCTTTATCCCATCCTTTATTACCGGGGCTACCCCTCTTCCTTTTCCACTTTGCCGATCTCTTCTAAAAGTTAAGTATCCTGAAATATTTAGTTCCCAACTTTGCAACCACGTTTCTGTAATGGCTGTTAGATCAAACCTATTAATTTCTACCTCCGCTATTAATTCATCTGCTTTGTTGTGAATGCTTCGCTCATTCAGATCGAGTGCCTTTAGCTTTGAGTTTTTTCTATTTTTCCCTGATGTCACCTTAGTCACTGATGCTGTATTACCTTTGTTACTCACTCTGTCCCTTCCTGACCCACTCTGTTTATTTTTACCCTAAACTGCTCTGCGCTAGAGCCTTGACATTTCTCTCGCTGCTTTTAAATTTACTCTTTCCTGAATCTCCCCCCTGCCTGCTTCCCCTCACCCCCCCCGACCTGCTCTTGGTGCCACAGTATTTATATGGCGGGTCTAGTTAAGTTTCTGGTCAGTGGTGACGCCCCGGATGTTTATGGCGAGGGATTCGGCGATGGTAATGCCGTTTAATTGTAAGGAGCGGTGGTTAAACTCTCGCTTCTTGGCGTCAATCATTGCCTGGCACTTGTTGTGGTGTGAATGTTACCGGCCACTGATCAGCCTGAGATTGAATGTCGTCCTGGTCAAGTTGCACATGGGCATGGACTGCTTCATTATCTGAGGAGTTGTGAATGGTGCTGAACACTGTGCAATCATCAGCGAACATCCCCTCTTCTGACCTTATGTTGGAGGGAAGGTCATTGATGAAGCAGCTGAAGATGGTTGGGCCTAGGACACTGCCCTGAGGAACTCCTGCAGCGATGTCCTGGGGCTGTGATGATTGACTTCCAACAACCACAACTATCTTCCTTTGTGCTGGGTCTGACTCCAGCCAGTGGAGTGTTTTCCCCCTGATTCCCATTGACTTCAATTTTACCTGGGCTCCTTGATGGCACGCTCGGTCAAATGCTGCCTTGATGTCAAAGGCAGTCGCTCTCACCTCACCTCTGGAATTCAGCTCTTTTGTCCATGTTTGGACCAAGGCTGTAAGGAGGTCAGGAGCCGAGTGGTCCTGACGGAACCCAACTGGGCATCAGTGCGCAGGTTATTGGTAAGTAAGTGCCACTTGATAGCACTGTCGATGACACCTTCCATCACTTTGCTGATGATTGAGAGTAGACTGATGGGGCGGTAATTGGCTGGATTGGATTTGCCCTGCTTTTTGTGGACAGGACATACCTGGGCAGTTTTCCACATTGTCAGATAGATGCCAGTGTTGTAGCTGTACAGGAACAGCTTGACGAGAGGCGGCCAGTTCTGGAGCACAAGTCTTCAGCATAACAGCTGGGATGTTGACAGGGCCCATAGCCTTTGCTGTATCCAATGCACTCAGCCGTTTCTTGACATCATGTGGAGTGAATTGGCTGAAGACTGGCTTCTGTGATGGTGGGGACCTCAGGCGTAGGCCGATATGGATCATCCACTCGGCACTTCTGACTGAAGATTTTTGCAAACGCTTCAGCATTGTCTTTTGCACTCGTGTGCTGGGCTTTGCCATCATTGAGGATGAGGATATTCACGGAGCCTCCTCCTCCCGTTAGTTGTTTAATTGTCCTCCACCATTCACGACTGGAGAGCTTTGATCCGATCTGTTGATTGTGGGATCGCTTAGCCCTGTCTATAGCATGCTGCTTCTGCTTTTTAGCATGTAGTCCTGTGTTGCAGCTTCCCCAGGTTGGCACCTCAATTGTAGGTACGTCTGGTGCTGCTCCTGGCATTCTCTTCTCCACTCCATATTGAACCAGGGTTGGTCCCCTGGCTTGATGGTAATGGTAGAGTGAGGGATATACCAGGCCATGAGGTTACAGATTGTGGTGGAATATAATTCTGTTGCTGCTGATGGCCCACAGCGCCTCATGGATGCCCAGTTTTGAGCTGTTTGATCTGTTTTGAATCTATCCCATTTAGCACGGTAGTAGTGCCACACAACACGATGGAGGGTGTCCTCAATGTGAAGACAAGGGCTGTGCGGTGGTCACTGCTACCAATGCTGTTATGGACAGATGCCTCTACGACAAGTAAATTGGTGAGGACAAGGTCAAGTAGGGGTTTCCCTCATGTTGGTTCTCTCACCACCTGCCGCAGGCCCAGACTGGCAGGTATGTCCTTCAGGACTCGGCCAGCTCGGTCAGTAGTGGTGCTACCGAGCCACTCTTGGTGATGGACACTGAAGTCCCCCATTCTGTGCCCTTGTTACTCTCAGTGTTTCTTCCAAGTGGTGTTCAACATGGAGGAGTACTGATTCATCAGCTGAGGGAGGGCGGTAGGTGCTAATCAGCAGGAGGTTTCCTTGCCCATGCTTGACCTGAAGCCATGAGACTCCCTGGGGTCCAGAGTCAATGTTGAGGACTCCCAGGGCCACTCCCAGTGCCACTCCTTTCCGACTGTATGCCACTGTGCCCCCACCCCTGGTGGGTCTGTCCTGCCGGTGGGACAGGACATACCCAGGGATGGTGATGGAGGAGTTTGGGACATAGGCTGAAAGATATGATTCTGTGAGTATGAATGTCAGGCTGTTGCTTGACTAGTCTGTGGGACAGCTCTCCCAAATTTGGCACAAGGACTTTGCCGGGTCGAATGGGCTGGGTGTGCCGAAGCCGGTGCCTAGGTCGATGCCGGGTGGGCCGTCCGGTTTTATTATTCTTATTGCTTTTTGTAGCGGTTTGTACGCCTTGCTGGGCCATTTCAGAGATTTATTTAATTAACTGAATTTAAATTCCCCAGCTGCCGTGGTGGGATTTGAACTGGTGTCTCTGGATCATTAGTGCAGGTCCCTGGATTACTGGCCCAGTGACAGAGCCACGATGTCACCGCTCCAGATTCAGCTGTTCCTCCTCCACCACCATTCCAGGTGGTTTGTGGGTTTTACAGTTGCCTTTACCACCTTCATTGCCACTTTCTTCCAAAATAACTTCCCACCTTCCCACGAAAAGCTCCTCCGAATTGAAACCAGTAACTCTGGTCCTTCCTCCCTTCATTCACCTTGGCCCTCTTGTGGTTTGATCTGAGAAACTCCTCTGGGTGACCGTCACTGGGTCAGTGCAAGTTGTCTGTGGAATTCTGAATCTGGTTTAAAAGGAAACTCTGGCGCTGCAGTCGCGGTTTATCATCAGCAGGTGGCGACAGTGATCTTATTGAACGGTGAGTCTGGCAGGGGCCGATGGTGCTGAGCAGAGACTGCACTGTCAGAACAGGTCAAATCATCGTCATCAACTAATCATAATTCTCCGATTACTGCTCAGGCCAGTTTCAAGAGACCAAATGCATCCTCAGAAATACTCTGAAGGAGCGAGAAAGATTGACTTTATTTCAATCCAGACTCTAGGAGGATGTCACTTTCTTGGCGATGGTGCAGAGCAGATTTACTGGAATTGTTTGGGGATGTGGGATTTCAGTTATGCGGAGACTGGAGAAGCTGGGATTTCAGGGGGATATAAAAGATCCCACGGTCACTATTGGAGTAAGAGCACGGTAGTTCTCCCCGGTGTCCTGAACCAATAATTATCCCGCACCCAACTTCACTAAAAACAGATGACCTTGTCATTATCTCATTGCTGTTTGTGGGATCTTGCTGTGTGAAAAATACCTGCTGTGTTTCCTACATTACAACAGTGACTAGACTTCAATAATACTTCACTGGCTGTAGAGGTGCTGAGGTTGTGAAAGGTGTTGTACAAATGCAAGTCTTTCTGTTGGTCCAATAACTATCGCTGCACGGTAGGCTTGCATTCTCTGGAATATAAAAAGCGATTTGATTGAGATTTTCAGGATATTGAAAGGAATTGACAGGGCAGATAGTGAGAAACCTTTTCTGCCGGTGGGAGAGTCTAGAAAAAGGGGACATACCCTTAAAATCAGAGCCAGGCCATTCAGGGGAGAAGTTAGGAAACACTTCCTCACACCAAGGGTGGTAGAAGTCTGGAACTCTCGCCCACAAAGAGCAGTCGATGCTGGGGCAATCAATAATTTTACATCCGAGAGAGATTTTTCTAGCCAGGGGATTAAGGGATATGGAGCCAAGGAGGGTAGAGGGAGTCCTGATACAGATCAGCCTTAGTCTCATTGATTGGCTGAACAGGATCAGGGGGTTGAATGGCCTCCTCCTGTTCCTATGTTCCTATGTAATAGATTAGTGGTTGGAGTAAAACTAACCAGGGGGTGTGTAGTGTTACAAGACTGTAACTGGATTCTGGTTTCAGAATATGTTCCTATGTAATAGATTAGTGGTTGGTGTAAAACTAACCAGGGGGTGTGTAGTGTTACAAGACTGTAACTGGATTCTGGTTTCAGAATAACGTCGGGAAGTGATAACAAGAGAAGCGAGCTCCAGTGTAAAAGTAAAGGAGTGGGAGAGGACTCAGAGCGTCACAGAGTTATACAGCACAGAAAGAGGCCCTTCGGCCCATCGTGTCCGCACCGGCCAGCAAGCCCTGTCTATTCTAATCCCATTTTCCAGCACTTGGTCCGTAGCCTTGTATGCAATGGCGTTTCAAGTGCTCATCCAAATGCTTCTTGAATGTTGTGAGGGTTCCTGCCTCTACCACCCTTTCAGGCAGTGAGTTCCAGACTCCAACCACCCTCTGGGTGAAAAAGTTTTTCCCCAAATCCCCTCTAAACCTCCTGCCCCTTACCTTGAAACTATGCCCCCTGGTTATTGACCCCTCTACTAAGGGGAAAAGTTCCTTTCTATCTTCCCTATCTATGCTTCTCATAATTTTGTACACCTCAATCAGGTCCCCCCTCAGCCTTCTCTGCTCTAAGGAAAACAACCCCAGCCTGTCCAGTCTCTCTTCATAGCTGAAGCGCTCCAGCCCAGGTAACATCCTGGTGAACCTCCTCTGCACCCTCTCCAATGCAATCACATCCCTCCCATAGTGTGGCGACCAGAACTGCACACACTATTCCAGCTGTGGCCTAACTAGCATTTTGTACAGCTCCATCATAACCTCCCTGCTCTTATATTCTATGCCTCGGCTAATGAAGGCAAGTATCCCATAGGCCTTTTTAACCACTTTATCTACCTGTCCTGCTGCCTTCAGGGATCTATGTACATGCACACCAAGGTCCCTCTGATCCTCTATCCTTCCTAGGGTCCGACCATTCATTGTGTATTCCCTGCCTTGCTAGTCCTCCCAAAATGCATCACCTCACACTTTTCATGGTTAAATTCCATTTGCCACTGATCTGCCCATCTGACCAACCCGTCTATATCGTCCTGTAGCCTGAGGCTTCCCTCCTCGCTATTTACCACCCCACCAATTTTCATGTCATCTGCAAACTTACTGATCATCCCTCCTCCATTCATATCTAAATCATGAATGTACACTACAAACAGCAAAGGACCCAGCACCGATCCCTGCGGTACACCACTGGACACAGGCTTCCAGTCAGAAAAACAACCTTCGGCTGAAAGTTGCCGTGAACCCCACTGAGGCCTTAAATAAGGGCCCGGACCCTTCACCAGATTCCAGGTCATCAATCCTGGGACAAGATTACTGCCCGGGCCTGAAGATGATAATTACTCGCTGGGTTTTTAGTGTAACCACAACAAAGGGAGGTTCTTGTACCAAAATAGTCGGTTCATGAACTTTTCCAGTGGTGACAGAAACTCTACTGGGAGAAAATACCCGATTATTTTGCCCACTATTTTCATACTAAAGCAATGACGTTATTGATTCAGTTTTATAAATTACAAGTTATGCCCCAGCTGCAGTATTTTGTCCAATTTTGTCGTCTAAGCTTTTATTTATGATGTCCAGAGAAACTGAGAAAGAGAGAAATAAAGAGAGAAAGAGACTTAAAAAGAGGAGCTACGAGGAGGTGAGAGATACAAGCTGAGAAATGGAATCACAGAATGAAACAGCACAGAAAGAGGCCATTCGGACCATAGTGCCTGTGCCGGCTCTTTGATAGACCTCTCCAATTAGTCCCACTCCCCCGCTCTTTCCCCATAGCCCAGTAATGCTCTCCAACTAGTCCCACTTCCCCGCTCTTTCCCCATGGCCCAGTAATGCTCTCCAATTAGTCCCACTCCCCCGCTCTTTCCCCATGGCCCAGTAATGCTCTCCAATTAGTCCCACTTACCCGCTCTTTCCCCATGGCCCAGTAATTCTCTCCAATTAGTCCCACTCCCCCGCTCTTTCCCCATAGCCCAGTAATGCTCTCCAATTAGTCCCACTCCCCCGCTCCTTCCCCATAGCCCAGTAATTCTCTCCAATTAGTCCCACTCCCCCGCTCTTTCCCCATAGCCCAGTAATCCTCTCCAATTAGTCCCACTCCCCCGCTCTTGTCCCATAGCCCAGTAATGCTCTGCAATTAGTCCCACTCCCCCGCTCTTTCTCCATAGCCCAGTAATGCTCTCCAATTAGTCCCACTGCCCCGCTCTTTCCCCATAGCCCAGTAATTCTCTCCAATTAGTCCCACTCCCCCGCTCTTTCCCCATAGCCCAGTAATTCTCTCCAATTAGTCCCACTCCCCGCTCTTTCCCCATAGCCCAGTAATGCTCTCCAATTAGTCCCACTCCCCGCTCTTTCCCCATAGCCCAGTAATGTTCTCCAATTAGTCCCACTCCCCGCTCTTTCCCCATAGCCCAGTAATGCTCTCCAATTAGTCCCACTCCCCCGCTCTTTCCCCATAGCCCAGTAATGTTCTCCAATTAGTCCCACTCCCCGCTCTTTCCCCATAGCCCAGTAATTCTCTCCAATTAGTCCCACTCCCCACTCTTTCCCCATAGCCCAGTAATGCTCTCCAATTAGTCCCACTCCCCCGTTCTTTCCCCATAGCCCAGTAATGCTCTCCAATTAGTCCCATTCCCCTGCTGTTTCCCCATCGCCCAGTAATACTCTCCAATTAGTCCCACTCCCCCGCTATTTCCCCATAGCCCAGTAATTCTCTCCAATTAGTCCCACTCCCCTGCTCTTTCCCCATAGCCCAGTAATTCTCTCCAGTTAGTCCCACTGCCCCGCTCTTTCCCCATAGCCCAGTAACGCTCACCAATTAGTCCCACTCCCCCGCTCTTTCCCCATAGCCCAGTAATTCTCTCCAATTAGTCCCACTCCCCCGCTCTTTCCCCATAGCCCAGTAATGCTCTCCAATTAGTCCCACTCCCCCGCTCTTTCCCCATAGCCCAGTAATGCTCTCCAATTAGTCCCACTCCCCCGCTCTTTCCCCATAGCCCAGTAATGCTCTCCAATTAGTCCCACTCCCCGCTCTTTCCCCATAGCCCAGTAATTCTCTCCAATTAGTCCCACTCCCCACTCTTTCCCCATAGCCCAGTAATGCTCTCCAATTAGTCCCACTCCCCCGTTCTTTCCCCATAGCCCAGTAATGCTCTCCAATTAGTCCCATTCCCCTGCTGTTTCCCCATCGCCCAGTAATACTCTCCAATTAGTCCCACTCCCCCGCTATTTCCCCATAGCCCAGTAATTCTCTCCAATTAGTCCCACTCCCCTGCTCTTTCCCCATAGCCCAGTAATTCTCTCCAGTTAGTCCCACTGCCCCGCTCTTTCCCCATAGCCCAGTAACGCTCACCAATTAGTCCCACTCCCCCGCTCTTTCCCCATAGCCCAGTAATTCTCTCCAATTAGTCCCACTCCCCCGCTCTTTCCCCATAGCCCAGTAATGCTCTCCAATTAGTCCCACTCCCCCGCTCTTTCCCTATAGCCCAGTAATGCTCTCCAATTAGTCCCACTCCCCCGCTCTTTCCCCTTAGCCCAGTAACGCTCTCCAATTAGTCCCACTCCCCCGCTCTTTCCCCGTAGCCCAGTAATGCTCTCCAATTAGTCCCACTCCCCCGCTCTTTCCCCATAGCCCAGTAATGCTCTCCAATTAGTCCCACTCCCCCGCTCTTTCCCTATAGACCAGTAATTCTCTCCAATTAGTCCCACTCCCCCGCCCTTTCTCCATAGCCCAGTAATTCTCTCCAATTAGTCCCAGTCCCCCGCTCTTTCCCCATAGCCCAGTAATTCTCTCCAATTAGTCCCACTCCCCCGCTCTTTCCCCATAGCCCAGTAATTCTCTCCAATTAGTCCCACTCCCCCGCTCTTTCCCCATAGCCCAGTAATGCTCTCCAATTAGTCCCACTCCC
Source organism: Somniosus microcephalus (assembly GCF_052327205.1). Lineage (NCBI taxonomy): Eukaryota > Metazoa > Chordata > Chondrichthyes > Squaliformes > Somniosidae > Somniosus > Somniosus microcephalus. The sequence continues at coordinate 25,537,133 of NC_140990.1, read as the reverse complement.
CCGCTCTTTCCCCATAGCCCAGTAATGCTCTCCAATTAGTCCCACTCCCCTGCTCCTTCCCCAGAGCCCAGTAATTCTCTCCAATTAGTCCCACCCCCCTGCTCTTTCCCCATAGCCCAGTAATGCTCTCCAATTAGTCCCACTCCCCCGCTCTTGCCCCATAGCCCAGTAATGCTCTCCAATTAGTCCCACTCCCCTGCTCTTTCTCCATAGCCCAGTAATGCTCTCCAATTAGTCCCACTCCCCCGCTCTTTCCCCATAGCCCAGTAATGCTCTCCAATTAGTCCCACTCCCCCGCTCTTTCAACATAGCCCAGTAATGCTCTCCAATTAGTCCCACTCCCCCGCTCTTGCCCCATAGCCCAGTAATGCTCTCCAATTAGTCCCACTCCCCCGCTCTTTCCCCATAGCCCAGTAATGCTCTCCAATTAGTCCCACTCCCCCGCTCTTTCCCCATAGCCCAGTAATTCTCTCCAATTAGTCCCACTCCCCACTCTTTCCCCATAGCCCAGTAATACTCTCCAATTAGTCCCAGTCCCCTGCTCTTTCCCCATCGCCCAGTAATACTCTCCAATTAGTCCCACTCCCCTGTTCTTTCCCCATAGCCCAGTAATTCTCTCCAATTAGTCCCACTCCCCCGCTCTTTCCCCATAGCCCAGTAATGCTCTCCAATTAGTCACACTCCCCTGCTCTTTCCCCATCGCCCAGTAATTCTCTCCAATTAGTCCCACTCCCCCGCTCTTTCCCCATAGCCCTGTAATACTCTCCAATTAGTCCCACTCCCCCGCTCTTTCCCCATAGCCCAGTAATTCTCTCCAATTAGTCCCACTCCCCTGCTCTTTCCCCATAGCCCAGTAATTCTCTCCAATTAGTCCCACTGCCCCGCTCTTTCCCCATAGCCCAGTAACGCTCACCAATTAGTCCCACGCCTCCGCTCTTTCCCCATAGCCCAGTAATTCTCTCCAATTAGTCCCACTCCCCCGCTCTTTCCCCATAGCCCAGTAATGCTCTCCAATTAGTCCCACTCCCCCGTTCTTTCCCCATAGCCCAGTAATGCTCTCCAATTAGTCCCACTCCCCCGCTCTTTCCCCATAGCCCAGTAATGCTCTCCAATTAGTCCCACTCCCCCGTTCTTTCCCCATAGCCCAGTAATGCTCTCCAATTAGTCCCACTCCCCCGCTCTTTCCCCATAGCCCAGTAATGCTCTCCAATTAGTCCCACTCCCCCGCTCTTTCCCCATAGCCCAGTAATGCTCTCCAATTAGTCCCATTCCCCCGCTCTTTCCCCGTAGCCCAGTAATGCTCTCCAATTAGTCCCACTCCCCCGCTCTTTCCCCATAGCCCAGTAATGCTCTCCAATTAGTCCCACTCCCCCGCTCTTTCCCCATCGCCCAGTCATACTCTCCAATTAGTCCCACTCCCCCGCTCTTTCCCCATAGCCCAGTAATTCTCTCCAATTAGTCCCACTCCCCTGCTCTTTCCCCATAGCCCAGTAATTCTCTCCAATTAGTCCCACTGCCCCGCTCTTTCCCCATAGCCCAGTAACGCTCACCAATTAGTCCCACTCCCCCGCTCTTTCCCCATAGCCCAGTAATTCTCTCCAATTCGTCCCACTCCCCCGCTCTTTCTCCATAGCCCAGTAATGCTCTCCAATTAGTCCCACTCCCCCGTTCTTTCCCCATAGCCCAGTAATACTCTCCAATTAGTCCCACTCCTCCGCTCTTTCCCCATAGCCCAGTAATGCTCTCCAATTAGTCCCACTCCCCCGCTCTTTCCCCATAGCCCAGGAATGCTCTCCAATTAGTCCCACTCCCCCGCTCTTTCCCCTTAGCCCAGTAATGCTCTCCAATTAGTCCCACTCCCCCGCTCTTTCCCCGTAGCCCAGTAATGCGCTCCAATTAGTCCCACTCCCCCGCTCTTTCCCCATAGCCCAGTAATGCTCTCCAATTAGTCCCACTCCCCCGCTCTTTCCCTATAGACCAGTAATTCTCTCCAATTAGTCCCACTCCTCCGCTCTTTCCCCATAGCCCAGTAATGCTCTCCAATTAGTCCCACTCCCCCGCTCTTTCCCCATAGCCCAGTAATTCCAATTAGTCCCACTCCCCCGCTCTTTCCCCATAGCCCAGTAATGCTCTCCAATTAGTCCCACTCCCCCGCTCTTTCCCCATCGCCCAGTAATGCTCTCCAATTAGTCCCACTCCCTGCTCTTTCCCCATAGCCCAGTAATTCTCTCCAATTAGTCCCACTCCCTCGCTCTTTCCCCATAGCCCAGTAATGCTCTCCAATTAGTCCCACTCCCCCACTCTTTCCCCATAGCCCAGTAATGCTCTCCAATTAGTCCCACTCCCCCGCTCTTTCCCCATAGCCCAGTAATGGTCTCCAATTAGTGCCACTCCCCCGCTCTTTCCCCACAGCCCAGTAATGCTCTCCAATTAGTCCCACTCCCCCGCTCTTTCCCCATAGCCCAGTAATGCTCTCCAATTAGTCCCACTCCCCCGCTCTTTCCCCATAGCCCAGTAATGGTCTCCAATTAGTGCCACTCCCCCGCTCTTTCCCCATAACCCAGTAATTCTCTCCAATTAGTCCCACTCCCCGCTCTTTCCCCATAGCCCAGTAATGCTCTCCAATTAGTCCCACTCCCCGCTCTTTCCCCATAGCCCAGTAATTCTCTCCAATTGGTCCCACTCCCCACTCTTTCCCCATAGCCCAGTGATACTCTCCAATTAGTCCCACTCCCCCGCTCTTTCCCCATAGCCCAGTAATACTCTCCAATTAGTCCCAGCCCCCTGCTCTTTCCCCATCTCCCAGTAATACTCTCCAATTAGTCCCAGTCCCCTGCTCTTTCCCCATCGCCCAGTAATACTCTCCAATTAGTCCCACTCCCCCGCTATTTCCCCATAGCCCAGTAATTCTCTCCAATTAGTCCCACTCCCCTGCTCTTTCCCCATAGCCCAGTAATTCTCTCCAGTTAGTCCCACTGCCCCGCTCTTTCCCCATAGCCCAGTAACGCTCACCAATTAGTCCCACTCCCCCGCTCTTTCCCCATAGCCCAGTAATTCTCTCCAATTAGTCCCACTCCCCCGCTCTTTCCCCATAGCCCAGTAATGCTCTCCAATTAGTCCCACTCCCCCGCTCTTTCCCCATAGCCCAGTAATGCTCTCCAATTAGTCCCACTCCCCCGCTCTTTCCCCATAGCCCAGTAATGCTCTCCAATTAGTCCCACTCCCCGCTCTTTCCCCATAGCCCAGTAATTCTCTCCAATTAGTCCCACTCCCCACTCTTTCCCCATAGCCCAGTAATGCTCTCCAATTAGTCCCACTCCCCCGTTCTTTCCCCATAGCCCAGTAATGCTCTCCAATTAGTCCCATTCCCCTGCTGTTTCCCCATCGCCCAGTAATACTCTCCAATTAGTCCCACTCCCCCGCTATTTCCCCATAGCCCAGTAATTCTCTCCAATTAGTCCCACTCCCCTGCTCTTTCCCCATAGCCCAGTAATTCTCTCCAGTTAGTCCCACTGCCCCGCTCTTTCCCCATAGCCCAGTAACGCTCACCAATTAGTCCCACTCCCCCGCTCTTTCCCCATAGCCCAGTAATTCTCTCCAATTAGTCCCACTCCCCCGCTCTTTCCCCATAGCCCAGTAATGCTCTCCAATTAGTCCCACTCCCCCGCTCTTTCCCTATAGCCCAGTAATGCTCTCCAATTAGTCCCACTCCCCCGCTCTTTCCCCTTAGCCCAGTAACGCTCTCCAATTAGTCCCACTCCCCCGCTCTTTCCCCGTAGCCCAGTAATGCTCTCCAATTAGTCCCACTCCCCCGCTCTTTCCCCATAGCCCAGTAATGCTCTCCAATTAGTCCCACTCCCCCGCTCTTTCCCTATAGACCAGTAATTCTCTCCAATTAGTCCCACTCCCCCGCCCTTTCTCCATAGCCCAGTAATTCTCTCCAATTAGTCCCAGTCCCCCGCTCTTTCCCCATAGCCCAGTAATTCTCTCCAATTAGTCCCACTCCCCCGCTCTTTCCCCATAGCCCAGTAATTCTCTCCAATTAGTCCCACTCCCCCGCTCTTTCCCCATAGCCCAGTAATGCTCTCCAATTAGTCCCACTCCCCCGCTCTTTCCCCATAGCCCAGTAATGCTCTCCAATTAGTCCCACTCCCCTGCTCCTTCCCCAGAGCCCAGTAATTCTCTCCAATTAGTCCCACCCCCCTGCTCTTTCCCCATAGCCCAGTAATGCTCTCCAATTAGTCCCACTCCCCCGCTCTTGCCCCATAGCCCAGTAATGCTCTCCAATTAGTCCCACTCCCCTGCTCTTTCTCCATAGCCCAGTAATGCTCTCCAATTAGTCCCACTCCCCCGCTCTTTCCCCATAGCCCAGTAATGCTCTCCAATTAGTCCCACTCCCCCGCTCTTTCAACATAGCCCAGTAATGCTCTCCAATTAGTCCCACTCCCCCGCTCTTGCCCCATAGCCCAGTAATGCTCTCCAATTAGTCCCACTCCCCCGCTCTTTCCCCATAGCCCAGTAATGCTCTCCAATTAGTCCCACTCCCCCGCTCTTTCCCCATAGCCCAGTAATTCTCTCCAATTAGTCCCACTCCCCACTCTTTCCCCATAGCCCAGTAATACTCTCCAATTAGTCCCAGTCCCCTGCTCTTTCCCCATCGCCCAGTAATACTCTCCAATTAGTCCCACTCCCCTGTTCTTTCCCCATAGCCCAGTAATTCTCTCCAATTAGTCCCACTCCCCCGCTCTTTCCCCATAGCCCAGTAATGCTCTCCAATTAGTCACACTCCCCTGCTCTTTCCCCATCGCCCAGTAATTCTCTCCAATTAGTCCCACTCCCCCGCTCTTTCCCCATAGCCCTGTAATACTCTCCAATTAGTCCCACTCCCCCGCTCTTTCCCCATAGCCCAGTAATTCTCTCCAATTAGTCCCACTCCCCTGCTCTTTCCCCATAGCCCAGTAATTCTCTCCAATTAGTCCCACTGCCCCGCTCTTTCCCCATAGCCCAGTAACGCTCACCAATTAGTCCCACGCCTCCGCTCTTTCCCCATAGCCCAGTAATTCTCTCCAATTAGTCCCACTCCCCCGCTCTTTCCCCATAGCCCAGTAATGCTCTCCAATTAGTCCCACTCCCCCGTTCTTTCCCCATAGCCCAGTAATGCTCTCCAATTAGTCCCACTCCCCCGCTCTTTCCCCATAGCCCAGTAATGCTCTCCAATTAGTCCCACTCCCCCGTTCTTTCCCCATAGCCCAGTAATGCTCTCCAATTAGTCCCACTCCCCCGCTCTTTCCCCATAGCCCAGTAATGCTCTCCAATTAGTCCCACTCCCCCGCTCTTTCCCCATAGCCCAGTAATGCTCTCCAATTAGTCCCATTCCCCCGCTCTTTCCCCGTAGCCCAGTAATGCTCTCCAATTAGTCCCACTCCCCCGCTCTTTCCCCATAGTCCAGTAATGCTCTCCAATTAGTCCCACTCCCCCGCTCTTTCCCCATCGCCCAGTCATACTCTCCAATTAGTCCCACTCCCCCGCTCTTTCCCCATAGCCCAGTAATTCTCTCCAATTAGTCCCACTCCCCTGCTCTTTCCCCATAGCCCAGTAATTCTCTCCAATTAGTCCCACTGCCCCGCTCTTTCCCCATAGCCCAGTAACGCTCACCAATTAGTCCCACTCCCCCGCTCTTTCCCCATAGCCCAGTAATTCTCTCCAATTCGTCCCACTCCCCCGCTCTTTCTCCATAGCCCAGTAATGCTCTCCAATTAGTCCCACTCCCCCGTTCTTTCCCCATAGCCCAGTAATACTCTCCAATTAGTCCCAGTCCCCTGCTCTTTCCCCATCGCCCAGTAATACTCTCCAATTAGTCCCACTCCCCCGTTCTTTCCCCATAGCCCAGTAATGCTCTCCAATTAGTCCCACTCCCCCGCTCTTTCCCCATAGCCCAGTAATGCTCTCCAATTAGTCACACTCCCCTGCTCTTTCCCCATCGCCCAGTAATTCTCTCCAATTAGTCCCACTCCCCCGCTCTTTCCCCATAGCCCTGTAATACTCTCCAATTAGTCCCACTCCCCCGCTCTTTCCCCATAGCCCAGTAATTCTCTCCAATTAGTCCCACTCCCCTGCTCTTTCCCCATAGCCCAGTAATTCTCTCCAATTAGTCCCACTGCCCCGCTCTTTCCCCATAGCCCAGTAACGCTCACCAATTACTCCCACTCCTCCGCTCTTTCCCCATAGCCCAGTAATTCTCTCCAATTAGTCCCACTGCCCCGCTCTTTCCCCATAGCCCAGTAATGCTCTCCAATTAGTCCCACTCCCCCGCTCTTTCCCCATAGCCCAGTAATGCTCTCCAATTAGTCCCATTCCCCCGCTCTTTCCCCGTAGCCCAGTAATGCTCTCCAATTAGTCCCACTCCCCCGCTCTTTCCCCATAGCCCAGTAATGCTCTCCAATTAGTCCCACTCCCCCGCTCTTTCCCCATCGCCCTGTCATACTCTCCAATTAGTCCCACTCCCCCGCTCTTTCCCCATCGCCCTGTCATACTCTCCAATTAGTCCCACTCCCCCGCTCTTTCCCCATAGCCCAGTAATTCTCTCCAATTCGTCCCACTCCCCCGCTCTTTCCCCATAGCCCAGTCATGCTCTCCAATTAGTCCCACTCCCCCGTTCTTTCCCCATAGCCCAGTAATACTCTCCAATTAGTCCCACTCCTCCGCTCTTTCCCCATAGCCCAGTAATGCTCTCCAATTAGTCCCACTCCCCCGCTCTTTCCCCATAGCCCAGGAATGCTCTCCAATTAGTCCCACTCCCCCGCTCTTTCCCCTTAGCCCAGTAATGCTCTCCAATTAGTCCCACTCCCCCGCTCTTTCCCCGTAGCCCAGTAATGCGCTCCAATTAGTCCCACTCCCCCGCTCTTTCCCCATAGCCCAGTAATGCTCTGCAATTAGTCCCACTCCCCCGCTCTTTCCCTATAGACCAGTAATTCTCTCCAATTAGTCCCACTCCCCTGCTCTTTCCCCATAGCCCAGTAATGCTCTCCAATTAGTCCCACTCCCCCGCTCTTTCCCCATAGCCCAGTAATTCTCTCCAATTAGTCCCACTCCCCCGCTCTTTCCCCATAGCCCAGTAATGCTCTCCAATTAGTCCCACTCCCCCGCTCTTTCCCCATAGCCCAGTAATGCTCTCCAATTAGTCCCACTCCCTGCTCTTTCCCCATAGCCCAGTAATTCTCTCCAATTAGTCCCACTCCCCCGCTCTTTCCCCATAGCCCAGTAATGCTCTCCAATTAGTCCCACTCCCCCACTCTTTCCCCATAGCCCAGTAATGCTCTCCAATTTGTCCCACTCCCCCGCTCTTTCCCCATAGCCCAGTAATGGTCTCCAATTAGTGCCACTCCCCCGCTCTTTCCCCACAGCCCAGTAATGCTCTCCAATTAGTCCCACTCCCCCGCTCTTTCCCCATAGCCCAGTAATTCTCTCCAATTAGTCCCACTCCCCGCTCTTTCCCCATAGCCCAGTAATGCTCTCCAATTAGTCCCACTCCCCGCTCTTTCCCCATAGCCCAGTAATTCTCTCCAATTGGTCCCACTCCCCACTCTTTCCCCATAGCCCAGTGATACTCTCCAATTAGTCCCACTCCCCCGCTCTTTCCCCATAGCCCAGTAATACTCTCCAATTAGTCCCAGCCCCCTGCTCTTTCCCCATCGCCCAGTAAGACTCTCCAATTAGTCCCAGTCCCCTGCTCTTTCCCCATCGCCCAGTAATACTCTCCAATTAGTCCCACTCCCCCGCTCTTTCCCCATAGCCCAGTAATGCTCTCCAATTAGTCCCACTCCCCCGCTCTTTCCCCATAGCCCAGTAATGCTCTCCAATGAGTCCCACTCCCCCGCTCTTTCCCCACAGCCCAGTAATGCTCTCCAATTAGTCCCACTCCCCCGCTCTTTCCCCATAGCCCAGTAATTCTCTCCAATTAGTCCCACTCCCCCGCTCTTTCCCCATAGCCCAGTAATGCTCTCCAATTAGTCCCACTCCCCCGCTCTTTCCCTATAGACCAGTAATTCTCTCCAATTAGTCCCACTCCCCCGCTCTTTCTCCATAGCCCAGTAATTCTCTCGAATTAGTCCCAGTCCCCCGCTCTTTCCCCATAGCCCAGTAATTCTCTCCAATTAGTCCCACTCCCCCGCTCTTTCCCCATAGCCCAGTAATTCTCTCCAATTAGTCCCACCCCCCTGCTCTTTCCCCATAGCCCAGTAATTCTCTCCAATTAGTCCCACCCCCCTGCTCTTTCCCCATAGACCAGTAATTCTCTCCAATTAGTCCCACTCCCCCGCTCTTTCCCCATAGCCCAGTAATGCTCTCCAATTAGTCCCACTCCCCCGCTCTTTCCCCATAGCCCAGTAATTCTCTCCAATTAGTCCCACTCCCCCGCTCTTTCCCCATAGCCCAGTAATGCTCTCCAATTAGTCCCACTCCCCCGCTCTTTCCCCATAGCCCAGTAATTCTCTCCAATTAGTCCCACTCCCCCGCTCTTTCCCCATAGCCCAGTAATGCTCTCCAATTAGTCCCACGCCCCCGCTCTTTCCCCATAGCCCAGTAATGCTCTCCAATTAGTCCCACTCCCCCGCTCTTTCCCTATAGACCAGTAATTCTCTCCAATTAGTCCCACTCCCCCGCTCTTTCCCCATAGCCCAGTAATTCTCTCCAATTAGTCCCACTCCCCCGCTCTTTCCCTATAGACCAGTAATTCTCTCCAATAAGTCCCACTCCCCTGCTCTTTCCCCATAGCCCAGTAATTCTCTCCAATTAGTCCCACTCCCCCGCTCTTTCCCCAGAGCCCAGTAATGCTATCCAATTAGTCCCACTCCCTTCTCTTTCCCCATAGCCCAGTAATTCTCTCCAATTAGTCCCACTCCCCCGCTCTTTCCCCATAGCCCAGTAATGCTCTCCAATTAGTCCCACTCCCCCGCTCCTTCCCCATAGCCCAGTAATTCTCTCCAATTAGTCCCATCCCCCGCTCTTTCCCCATGGCCCAGTAATGCTCTCCAATTAGTCCCATCCCCCTGCTCTTTCCTCATAGCCCAGTAATGCTCTCCAATTAGTCCCACTCCCCCGCTCTTTCTCCATAGCCCAGTAATGCTCTCCAATTAGTCCCACTCCCCCGCTCTTTCCCCATAGCCCAGTAATGCTCTCCAATTAGTCCCTCTCCCCCGCTCTTTCCCCATAGCCCAGTAATACTCTCCAATTAGTCCCACTCCCCCGCTCTTTCCCCATAGCCCAGTAATTCTCTCCAATTAGTCCCACTCCCCTGCTCTTTCCCCATAGCCCAGTAATTCTCTCCAATTAGTCCCACTGCCCCGCTCTTTCCCTATAGCCCAGTAACGCTCACCAATTAGTCCCACTCCCCCGCTCTTTCCCCATAGCCCAGTAATTCTCTCCAATTAGTCCCACTCCCCCGCTCTTTCCCCATAGCCCAGTAATTCTCTCCAATTAGTCCCACTCCCCCACTCTTTCCCCATAGCCCAGTAATTCTCTCCAATTAGTCCCACTCCCCCGCCCTTTCTCCATAGCCCAGTAATTCTCTCCAATTAGTCCCAGTCCCCGCTCTTTCCCCATAGCCCAGTAATTCTCTCCAATTAGTCCCACTCCCCCGCTCTTTCCCCATAGCCCAGTAATTCTCTCCAATTAGTCCCACTCCCCCGCTCTTTCCCCATAGCCCAGTAATGCTCTCCAATTAGTCCCACTCCCCCGCTCTTTCCCCATAGCCCAGTAATGCTCTCCAATTAGTCCTACTCCCCTGCTCATTCTCCATAGCCCAGTAATGCTCTCCAATTAGTCCCACTCCCCCGCTCTTTCCCCATAGCCCAGTAATTCTCTCCAATGAGTCCCACTCCCCCGCTCTTTCCCCATAGCCCAGTAATGCTCTCCAATTAGTCCCACTCCCCCGCTCTTTCCCCATAGCCCAGTAATGCTCTCCAATTAGTCCCACTCCCCCGCTCTTTCCCCATAGCCCAGTAATTCTCTCCAATTAGTCCCACTCCCCACTCTTTCCCCATAGCCCAGTAATACTCTCCAATTAGTCCCAGTCCCCTGCTCTTTCCCCATCGCCCAGTAATACTCTCCAATTAGTCCCACTCCCCCGTTCTTTCCCCATAGCCCAGTAATGCTCTCCAATTAGTCCCACTCCCCCGCTCTTTCCCCATAGCCCAGTAATTCTCTCCAATGAGTCACACTCCCTTGCTCTTTCCCCATCGCCCAGTAATTGTCTCCAATTAGTCCCACTCCCCCGCTCTTTCCCCATAGCCCTGTAATACTCTCCAATTAGTCCCAATCCCCCGCTCTTTCCCCATAGCCCAGTAATTCTCTCCAATTAGTCCCACTCCCCTGCTCTTTCCCCATAGCCCAGTAATTCTCTCCAATTAGTCCCACTGCCCCGCTCTTTCCCCATAGCCCAGTAACGCTCACCAATTACTCCCACTCCTCCGCTCTTTCCCCATAGCCCAGTAATTCTCTCCAATTAGTCCCACTCCCCCGCTCTTTCCCCATAGCCCAGTAATGCTCTCCAATTAGTCCCACTCCCCCGCTCTTTCCCCATAGCCCAGTAATGCTCTCCAATTAGTCCCACTGCCCCGCTCTTTCCCCACAGCCCAGTAATGCTCTCCAATTAGTCCCACTGCCCCGCTCTTTCCCCATAGCCCAGTAATGCTCTCCAATTAGTCCCATTCCCCCGCTCTTTCCCCGTAGCCCAGTAATGCTCTCCAATTAGTCCCATTCCCCCGCTCTTTCCCCATAGCCCAGTAATGCTCTCCAATTAGTCCCATTCCCCCGCTCTTTCCCCGTAGCCCAGTAATGCTCTCCAATTAGTCCCACTCCCCCGCTCTTTCCCCATAGCCCAGTAATGCTCTCCAATTAGTCCCATTCCCCTGCTCTTTCCCCATCGCCCAGTAATACTCTCCAATTAGTCCCACTCCCCTGCTCTTTCCCCATAGCCCAGTAATTCTCTCCAATTAGTCCCACTGCCCCGCTCTTTCCCCATAGCCCAGTAACGCTCACCAATTAGTCCCACTCCCCCGCTCTTTCCCCACAGCCCAGTAATTCTCTCCAATTCGTCCCACTCCCCCGCTCTTTCCCCATAGCCCAGTAATGCTCTCCAATTAGTCCCACTCCCCCGTTCTTTCCCCATAGCCCAGTAATACTCTCCAATTAGTCACACTCCTCCGCTCTTTCCCCATAGCCCAGTAATGCTCTCCAATTAGTCCCACTCCCCCGCTCTTTCCCCATAGCCCAGTAATGCGCTCCAATTAGTCCCACTCCCCCGCTCTTTCCCCATAGCCCAGTAATGCTCTCCAATTAGTCCCACTCCCCCGCTCTTTCCCTATAGACCAGTAATTCTCTCCAATTAGTCCCACTCCCCCGCTCTTGCCCCATAGCCCAGTACTGCTCTCCAATTAGTCCCACTCCCCCGCTCTTTCTCCATAGCCCAGTAATGCTCTCCAATTAGTCCCACTCCCCCGCTCTTTCCCCATAGCCCAGTAATTCTCTCCAATTAGTCCCACTCCCCCGCTCTTTCCCCATAGCCCAGTAATGCTCTCCAATTAGTCCCACTCCCCCGCTCTTTCCCCATAGCCCAGTAATGCTCTCCAATTAGTCCCACTCCCCCGCTCTTTCCCCATAGCCCAGTAATGCTCTCCAATTAGTCCCACTCCCCCGCTCTTTCCCCATAGCCCAGTAATGCTCTCCAATTATTCCCACTCCCCGCTCTTTCCCCATAGCCCAGTAATGCTCTCCAATTAGTCCCACTCCCCCGCTCTTTCCCCATAGCCCAGTAATGCTCTCCAATTAGTCCCACTCCCCCGCTCTTTCCCCATAGCCCAGTAATACTCTCCAATTAGTCCCAGCCCCCTGCTCTTTCCCCATCGCCCAGTAATACTCTCCAATTAGTCCCAGTCCCCTGCTCTTTCCCCATCGCCCAGTAATACTCTCCAATTAGTCCCACTCCCCCGCTCTTTCCCCATAGCCCAGTAATGCTCTCCAATTAGTCCCACTCCCCTGCTCTTTCCCCATAGCCCAGTAATTCTCTCCAATTAGTCCCAGTCCCCTGCTCTTTCCCCATCGCCCAGTAATACTCTCCAATTAGTCCCACTCCCCCGCTCTTTCCCCATAGCCCAGTAATGCTCTCCAATTAGTCCCACTCCCCTGCTCTTTCCCCATAGCCCAGTAATTCTCTCCAATTAGTCCCAGCCCCCTGCTCTTTCCCCATCGCCCAGTAATACTCTCCAATTAGTCCCAGTCCCCTGCTCTTTCCCCATCGCCCAGTAATACTCTCCAATTAGTCCCACTTCCCCGCTCTTTCCCTATAGACCAGTAATGCTCTCCAATTAGTCCCACTCCCCCGCTCTTTCCCCATAGCCCAGTAATTCTCTCCAATTAGTCCCACTCCTCCGCTCTTTCCCCATAGCCCAGTAATGCTCTCCAATTAGTCCCACTCCCCCGCTCTTTCCCCATAGCCCAGTAATGCTCTCCAATTAGTCCCACTCCCCCGCTCTTTCCCCATCGCCCAGTAATTCTCTCCAATTAGTCCCACTCCCCGCTCTTTCCCCATAGCCCAGTAATTCTCTCCAATTAGTCCCACTCCCCCGTTCTTTCCCCACAGCCCAGTAATTCTCTCCAATTAGTCCCACTCCCCCGCTCTTTCCCCATAGCCCAGGAATACTCTCCAATTAGTCCCACACCCCCGCTCTTTCCCCATAGCCCAGTAATGCTCTCCAATTAGTCCCACTCCCCCGCTCTTTCCCCGTAGCCCAGTAATGCTCTCCAATTAGTCCCACTCCCCCGCTCTTTCCCCATAGCCCAGTAATGCTCTCCAATTAGACCCACTCCCCCGCTCTTTCCCCATAGCCCAGTAATTCTCTCCAATTAGTCCCACTCCCCCGCTCTTTCCCCATAGCCCAGTAATGTTCTCCAATTAGTCCCACTCCCCCGCTCTTTCCCCATAGCCCAGTAACGCTCACCAATTAGTCCCACTCCCCCGCTCTTTCCCCATAGCCCAGTAATGCTCTCCAATTACTCCCACTCCCCTGCTCTTTCCCCATCGCCCAGGAATGTTCTCCAATTAGTCCCACTCCCCGCTCTTTCCCCATAGCCCAGTAATGCTCTCCAATTAGTCCCACTGCCCCGCTCTTGCCCCATAGCCCAGTAATGCTCTCCAATTAGTCCCACTCCCCCGCTCTTTCCCCATAGCCCAGTAATACTCTCCAATTAGTCCCACTCCCCTGCTCTTTCCCCATAGCCCAGTAATTATCTCCAGTTAGTCCCACTCCCCCGCTCTTTCCCCATAGCCTAGTAATGCTCTCCAATTAGTCCCACTCCCCCGCTCTTTCCCCATAGCCCAGTAATGCTCTCCAATTAGTCCCACTCCCCTGCTCTTTCCCTATAGCCCAGTAATGCTCTCCAATTAGTCCCACTCCCCCGCTCTTTCCCCATAGACCAGTAATTCTCTCCAATTAGTCCCACTCCCCCGCTCTTTCCCCGTAGCCCAGTAATGCTCTCCAATTAGTCCCACTCCCCCGCTCTTTCCCCGTAGCCCAGTAATGCGCTCCAATTAGTCCCACTCCCCCGCTCTTTCCCCATAGCCCAGTAATGCTCTCCAATTAGTCCCACTCCCCCGCTCTTTCCCTATAGACCAGTAATTCTCTCCAATTAGTCCCACTCCCCCGCTCTTGCCCCATAGCCCAGTAATGCTCTCCAATTAGTCCCACTCCCCCGCTCTTTCTCCATAGCCCAGTAATGCTCTCCAATTAGTCCCACTCCCCCGCTCTTTCCCCATAGCCCAGTAATTCTCTCCAATTAGTCCCACTCCCCCGCTCTTTCCCCATAGCCCAGTAATGCTCTCCAATTAGTCCCACTCCCCCGCTCTTTCCCCATAGCCCAGTAATGCTCTCCAATTAGTCCCACTCCCCCGCTCTTTCCCCATAGCCCAGTAATGCTCTCCAATTAGTCCCACTCCCCGCTCTTTCCCAATAGCCCAGTAATACTCTCCAATTAGTCCCACTCCCCTGCTCTTTCCCCATAGCCCAGTAATTCTCTGCAATTAGTCCCACTCCCCCGCTCTTTCCCCATAGCCCAGTAATTCTCTCCAATTAGTCCCACTCCCCACTCTTTCCCCATAGCCCAGTAATACTCTCCAATTAGTCCCACTCCCCGCTCTTTCCCCATAGCCCAGTAATGCTCTCCAATTAGTCCCACTCCCCTGCTCTTTCCCCATAGCCCAGTAATTCTCTCCAATTAGTCCCACTCCCCCGCTCTTTCCCCATAGCCCAGTAATTCTCTCCAATTAGTCCCACTCCCCACTCTTTCCCCATAGCCCAGTAATACTCTCCAATTAGTCCCAGTCCCCTGCTCTTTCCCCATCGCCCAGTAATACTCTCCAATTAGTCCCAGTCCCCTGCTCTTTCCCCATCGCCCAGTAATACTCTCCAATTAGTCCCACTCCCCCGCTCTTTCCCCATAGCCCAGTAATGCTCTCCAATTAGTCCCACTCCCCCGCTCTTTCCCCATAGCCCAGTAATGCTCTCCAATTAGTCCCACTCCCCCGCTCCTTCCCCACAGCCCAGTAATGCTCTCCAATTAGTCCCACTCCCCCGCTCTTTCCCCATAGCCCAGTAATGCTCTCCAATTAGTCCCACTCCCCCGCTCTTTCCCTATAGACCAGTAATTCTCTCCAATTAGTCCCACTCCCCCGCTCTTTCTCCATAGCCCAGTAATTCTCTCCAATTAGTCCCAGTCCCCCGCTCTTTCCCCATAGCCCAGTAATTCTCTCCAATTAGTCCCACTCCCCCGCTCTTTCCCCATAGCCCAGTAATTCTCTCCAATTTGTCCCACTCCCCCGCTCTTTCCCCATAGCCCATCAATGCTCTCCAATTAGTCCCACTCCCCCGCTCTTTCCCCATAGCCCAGTAATGCTCTCCAATTAGTCCCACTCCCCTGCTCCTTCCCCATAGCCCAGTAATTCTCTCCAATTAGTCCCACCCCCCTGCTCTTTCCCCATAGCCCAGTAATGCTCTCCAATTAGTCCCACTCCCCCGCTCTTTCCCCATAGCCCAGTAATGCTCTCCAATTAGTCCCACTCCCCCGCTCTTTCCCCATAGCCCAGTAATGCTCTCCAATTAGTCCCACTCCCCCGCTCTTTCCCCATCGCCCAGTAATTCTCTCCAATTAGTCCCACTCCCCGCTCTTTCCCCATAGCCCAGTAATTCTCTCCAATTAGTCCCACTCCCCCGTTCTTTCCCCATAGCCCAGTAATTCTCTCCAATTAGTCCCACTCCCCCGCTCTTTCCCCATAGCCCAGGAATACTCTCCAATTAGTCCCACTCCCCCGCTCTTTCCCCATAGCCCAGTAATTCTCTCCAATTAGTCCCACTCCCCCGCTCTTTCCCCATAGCCCAGGAATACTCTCCAATTAGTCCCACACCCCCGCTCTTTCCCCATAGCCCAGTAATGCTCTCCAATTAGTCCCACTCCCCCGCTCTTTCCCCATAGCCCAGTAATGCTCTCCAATTAGACCCACTCCCCCGCTCTTTCCCCATAGCCCAGTAATTCTCTCCAATTAGTCCCACTGCCCCGCTCTTTCCCCATAGCCCAGTAACGCTCACCAATTAGTCCCACTCCCCCGCTCTTTCCCCATAGCCCAGTAATGCTCTCCAATTACTCCCACTCCCCTGCTCTTTCCCCATCGCCCAGGAATGTTCTCCAATTAGTCCCACTCCCCGCTCTTTCCCCATAGCCCAGTAATGCTCTCCAATTAGTCCCACTCCCCCGCTCTTTCCCCATAGCCCAGTAATGCTCTCCAATTAGTCCCACTCCCCCGCTCTTTCCCCATAGCCCAGTAATACTCTCCAATTAGTCCCACTCCCCTGCTCTTTCCCCATAGCCCAGTAATTATCTCCAGTTATTCCCACTCCCCCGCTCTTTCCCCATAGCCTAGTAATGCTCTCCAATTAGTCCCACTCCCCCGCTCTTTCCCCATAGCCCAGTAATGCTCTCCAATTAGTCCCACTCCCCTGCTCTTTCCCTATAGCCCAGTAATGCTCTCCAATTAGTCCCACTCCCCTGCTCTTTCCCCGTAGCCCAGTAATGCTCTCCAATTAGTCCCACTCCCCCGCTCTTTCCCCATAGCCCAGTAATGCTCTCCAATTAGTCCCACTCCCCCGCTCTTTCCCCATAGCCCAGTAATGCTCTCCAAATAGTCCCACTCCCCCGCTCCTTCCCCATAGCCCAGTAATTCTCTCCAATTAGTCCCACTCCCCCGCTCTTTCTCCATAGCCCAGTAATTCTCTCCAATTAGTCCCACTCCCCCGCTCTTTCTCCATAGCCCAGTAATGCTCTCCAATTAGTCCCACTCCCCCGCTCTTTCCCCATACCCCAGTAATGCTCTCCAAATAGTCCCACTCCCCCGCTCCTTCCCCATAGCCCAGTAATTCTCTCCAATTAGTCCCACTCCCCCGCTCTTTCCCCATAGCCCAGTAATGCTCTCCAATTAGTCCCTCTCCCCCGCTCTTTCCCCATAGCCCAGTAATACTCTCCAATTAGTCCCACTCCCCCGCTCTTTCCCTATAGCCCAGTAATTCTCTCCAAATAATCCCACTCCCCCGCTCATTCCCCGTAGCCCAGTAATGCTCTCCAATTAGTCCCACTCCCCCGCTCTTTCCCTATAGACCAGTAATTCTCTCCAATTAGTCCCACTCCCCCGCTCTTTCCCCATAGCCCAGTAATTCTCTCAAATTGGTCCCAGTCCCCCGCTCTTTCCCCATAGCCCAGTAATTCTCTCCAATTAGTCCCACTCCCCTGCTCTTTCCCCATAGCCCAGTAATTCTCTCCGATTAGTCCCACTCCCCCGCTCTGTCCCCATAGCCCAGTAATGCTCTGCAATTAGTCCCACTCCCCCGCTCTTTCCCCATAGCGCAATAATTCTCTCCAATTAGTCCCACTCCCCCGCTCTTTCCCCATAGCCCAGTAATTCTCTCCAATTAGTCCCACTCCCCCGCTCTTTCCCCATAGCCCAGTAATGCTCTCCAATTAGTCCCACTCCCCCGCTCTTTACCCACAGCCCAGTAATGCTCACCAATTAGTCCCACTCACCCGCTTTTTCCCCATAGCCCAGTAATGGTCTCCAATTAGTCTCACTCCCCCGCTCTTTCCCCTTCGCCCAGTAATGATCTCCAATTAGTCCCACTCCCCCGCTCTTTCCCCATAGCCCAGTAATTCTCTCCAATTAGTCCCACTCCCCCGCTCTTTCCCCATAGCCCAGTAATTCTCTCCAATTAGTCCCACTCCCCCGCTCTTTCCCCATAGCCCAGTAATTCTCTCCAATTAGTCCCACTCCCCCGCTCTTTCCCCATAGCCCAGTAATACTCTCCAATTAGTCCTAATCCCCCGCTCTTTCCCCATAGCCCAGTAATTCTCTCCAATTTGTCCCAGTCCCCCGCTCTTTCCCCATAGCCAAGTAATACTCTCCAATTTGTCCCACCTCCCCGCTCTTTCCCCATAGCCCAGTAATGCTCTCCAATTAGTCCCACTCCCCCGCTCTTTCCCTATAGACCAGTAATTCTCTCCAATTAGTCGCACTCCCCCGCTCTTTCCCCATAGCCCAGTAATTCTCTCCAATTAGGCACACTGCCCCGCTCTTTCCCCATAGCCCAGTAATACTCTCCAATTAGTCCCACTCCCCCGCTCTTTCCCCATAGCCCAGTAATGCTCTCCAATTAGTCCCACTCCCCCGCTCTTTCCCCTTAGTCCAGTAATTCTCTCCAATTAGTCCCACTCCCCCGCTCTTTCCCCATAGCCCAGTAATGTTCTCCAATTAGTCCCACTCCCCCGCTCTTTCCCCATAGCCCAGTAATTCTCTCCAATTAGTCCCACTCCCCGCTCTTTCCCCATAGCCCAGTAATTCTCTCCAATTAGGCCCACTGCCCCGCTCTTTCCCCATAGCCCAGTAATACTCTCCAATTAGTCCCACTCCCCCGCTCTTTCCCCATAGCCCAGTAATTCTCTCCAATTAGTCCCACTCCCCCGCTCTTTCCCCATAGCCCAGTAATTCTCTCCAATTAATCCCACTCCCCCGCTCTTTCCTCTTTCCACAGACACCGCCAGTTTGGCTGGGAATGGAGACTCTGAGCACAAACAGGCTCATTTGTAAATGTCACCACAATCTGTGGCTCTGCACCGAATCTGTGCCAGATATAGGCCGCCTTGTCAGATGTTCCCACCAGATTGTGGCCCCTGGATTTATTTTCTGCTCAGAAGTGAGATGTGCGGTTTGAACCGGCAGCAGAGAAACAGGAAGTTGTGCTGCCTGAGAATGAAATCAGGCATCAGTTTGATGTTATCACCATGAACAGGCTTCCTGTCTGAGAGGGCGGCCTCGCCCTGACAGCACCAAGAACCACAACACCGGTGGCTTCTCATCTCAACATTGTATTCACCTCCATTCTCATTTTAAAGAATTAAACACACAAGCTTACTTGGGTTTCACACATTCACTAAAGAGGGAGGTGGGCAGAGGGTTTATCGCTGGGACAAACGAGGGGAAGTTAAAAATGCTTTTTCACCAAAGAGTTATTAGAAATTAGAAGGGATTTAAGTGAGTTAGGTGCTGTCTGAGAGAGGGAGAGGGAGGAGGGAGGTTCAGTGAGTTCGGTGCTGTGTGAGACAGAGAGAGGGAGGAGGGAGGTTCAGTGAGTTAGGTGCTGTCTGAGAGAGAGGGAGGAGGGAGGTTCAGTGAGTTAGGTGCTGTCTGAGACAGAGAGAGGGAGGAGGGAGGTTCAGTGAGTTAGGTGCTGTGTGAGACAGAGAGAGGGAGGAGGGAGGTTCAGTGAGTTAGGTGCTGTGTGAGACAGAGAGAGGGAGGAGGGAGGTTCAGTGAGTTAGGTGCTGTCTGAGAGAGAGAGAGAGAGAGAGGGAGGAGGGAGGTTCAGTGAGTTAGGTGCTGTCAGAGAGAGAGAGAGGGAGGAGGGAGGTTCAGTGAGTTAGGTGCTGTCTGAGACAGAGAGGGAGGAGGGAGGTTCAGTGAGTTAGGTGCTGTCTGAGAGAGAGAGGGAGGAGGGAGGTTCAGTGAGTTAGGTGCTGTCTGAGACAGAGAGAGGGAGGAGGGAGGTTCAGTGAGTTAGGTGCTGTCTGAGAGAGAGAGAGGGAGGAGGGAGGTTCAGTGAGTTAGGTGCTGTCTGAGAGAGAGAGAGGGAGGAGGGAGGTTCAGTGAGTTAGGTGCTGTCTGAGGGAGGAGGGAGGTTCAGTGAGTTAGGTGCTGTCAGAGAGAGAGAGGGAGGAGGGAGGTTCAGTGAGTTAGGTGCTCTCTGAGACAGAGAGAGGGAGGAGGGAGGTTCAGTGAGTTAGGTGCTGTCTGAGACAGAGAAAGAGAGGGAGGAGAGAGGTTCAGTGAGTTAGGTGCTGTCAGAGAGAGAGAGAGAGAGAGAGAGGGAGGAGGGAGGTTCAGTGAGTTCGGTGCTGTCTGAGACAGAGAGAGGGAGGAGGGAGGTTCAGTGAGTTAGGTGCTGTGTGAGACAGAGGGAGAAGGGAGGTTCAGTGAGTTAGGTGCTGTCAGAGAGAGAGAGGGAGGAGGGAGGTTCAGTGAGTTAGGTGCTGTCAGAGAGAGAGAGGGAGGAGGGAGGTTCAGTGAGTTCGGTGTTGTCTGAGACAGAGAGAGGGAGGAGGGAGGTTCAGTGAGTTCGGTGGTGTCTGAGACAGAGAGAGGGAGGAGGGAGGTTCAGTGAGTTCGGTGCTGTCTGAGACAGGGACCACTGCATCTTTTGAAGGAACGGTGGAACAATATATTTGAGGCAGGGCTATGTGGAGAGAGCGGATCAGTGTAAGTATCTTTGGGTTGTTCCAGCACAGACGCGATGGGCCAATTGGCCTCTTTCTGTGCAGCAATCTATTCAGGTTCTTTGGTACAATATGAGGAAGTGAAGGGACTTATTCGGAACATCTCCTGCCAGTGGAAACATTTTCATAGAATCATAAAATAAGAACATAAGAAATAGGAGCAGGAGTGGCCATTCGGCCCCTCGAGCCTGCTCCGCCATTCAATGAGATCATGGCTGATCAACGACCTCAACTCCATTCATCGGCCCTATCGCCACATTCCTTGATGCCCTTACTAGTCAGAAATCTATCGAGTTCTGTTGTGAATATACCCAATGACTGAGCCTCCACAGCCCTCTGGGGTAGAGAATCCCAAAGATTCACCACCCTCTGTGTGAAGAAATTTCTTCTCATCTCAGTCCTGAATAGCCGACCCCTTTATCTTGAGGCTGTGGCCTCTGGTTCTGGACTCCCCAGCCAAGGGAAACATTCTCCCAGCATCAATCCTATCAAGCCCTGTAATAATTTTGTATGCTTCAATGAGATCCCCTCTCATTTGAATTCAAGAGAATACAGGCCTCGTTTACCCAATCTCTTCTCATACGACAGTCCCGCCATCCCAGGAATCAATCTCGTGAACCTTCGTTGCACTCCCTCTATGGCAAGTATATCCTTCCTTAGGTAAGGAGACCAAAATTGTACACAGTACTCCAGGTGTGGTCTCACCAAGGCCCTGTATAATTGGAGTAAGACTTCTTTACTCCTGTACTCAAATCCTCTTGTAATGAAGGCCAGCATACCATTTGCCTTCCTAATGGTTTGCTGCACCTGCACATTCACTTTCAGTGACTCATGTACAAGGACACCCAGCTCCCTTTGAGCATCTGCATTCCTCAGTCTTTCACCATTTAGGAAACACTCTGCCTTTCTGGCACAGAAGGTGGCAATTCAGCCCATCATGTCTGTGCCGGCTCTTTCGAAGAGCGATCCAGTCAGTCCCACCCTCCCACTTTTCCCCATATCCCTGCAGTTCTTCTTCAAGTATTTATCCCATTCCTTTGAAGGCTATTATTGAATCTGTATCCACCACCCTATCAGGAAGTGTTATTCAAATCCTAACCACTGGTTGTGTAAAGACGTTTTCCCTCATATCGCCTCTGGTTCATTCTCCAATCTCCTTAAATCTGTGCCCTCTGGTTATCGACCCTTCAGCCATTGGAAGCAGTGTCTCTTTATTTAATCTATCAAAACCCTTCATGATTAAGGGTTACGGAGAGAAGGCGGGGACGGGATACTGAATTAAAGGATCAGCCATGATCTCATTAAATGGCGGAGCAGGCACGAAGGGCCGAATGGCCTACTCCTGCTCCTATCTTCTATGTATCTATGTATCTATGTATGATTTTGAACACCTCTATTAATCTCCTCTCAGCCTTCTCTCCTCTAAGGAGAACAACCCCATCTTCTCCAGTCTCTCCACATTAACTGAAGTCCCTCACCCCTGGTACCATTCTAGTAAATCTCCCCTTCACCATCTCTCCTCTAAGGAGAACAACCCCATCTTCTCCAGTCTCTCCACATTAACTGAAGCCCCTCACCCCTGGTACCATTCTAGTAAATCTCCCCTTCACCATCTCTCCTCTAAGGGGAACAATCCCATCTTCTCCAGTCTCTCCACATTAACTGAAGCCCCTCACCCCTGGTACCATTCTAGTAAATCTCCCCTTCACCAGCTCTCTAAGGAGAACAATCCCATCTTCTCCAGTCTCTCCACATTAACTGAAGCCCCTCACCCCTGGTACCATTCTAGTAAATCTCCTCTGTATCCTCTCCACAGTCTGCCCGTCCTCTCTAAAGTGCGGGGCCCAGAATTGGACACAATTCTCCAGCTGGGGCTGAACTAGTGTTTCTAGTCATTCACCCCTGGTACCATTCTGGTCAATCTCCCCTGAGCCTGCTCTGCTCTAAGGAGAACAGCCCCAGTTTCTCCAAGTCTCTCCACGGAGCGACAGCTTGTGTCCTCCCTTCCCTACACACCGCGGCAGCGAGCTCCGGTCGGACCCGGGCCCGTCCTCAACAGTGAGAAGGGGAAGGACAAAAAGAGCAGCTGAAAGTCGATGGTTTCAGCAAACATTATTTTTCCCATACATTTTTTTTTTATTAAAGGAAAAATACGCAGCCTGATCCCAACTAGAATTTCTCCTGAGTGCCCGTTCCCAACTAACTCCCTCTCCGGGAAGGTCACAGTTTCTTCTTGTCAGTTTTTTGTTTTGTTTTTTGCGGGGATTAAATATGTATATTTTCCAGCGCTTTCTATTGTTAATATCTATAAAAGCCCGGTGAAGGAATTGGGAGCAGAAAACTCCAACTGAGGAATCCTCATCGATGGAAGCAGAAACCCTGCAAAGAAAAAATAAGATTCGGCTGGGCTGAGGGAGGGAGCGAAGGGAGGATGGAGAGAGAGAGGGAGGGAGGGATGGTGGGAGGGAGGGACGGATGGAGTTTCTCCCTGTTTACTTGATCAAATCCCCTCTATTTCTTGAACACCTCTCTTAAATCTCCCTGAACTTTCTCGGCTCTAAGGAGAACAATCCCAGGTTCCAGCTGCTCTGACGGTGAACCTCACGCAGAGTAAAACTCAAGTTCTGTGAGTCCTTCTGCCTCGGGCACTAACAGATGTTCCTTTGCGGAATCAATGATATGGAGCCAGTGGAAATCCTGTGCACCTTTACAACAGTGTGGGAATAACATCCCAGGCAAGATAAGAGAACCAGGCCCTGACAATTAAACGGATCGGTGTAAGACTGGGCTCAGGCCCTGAACTTTAGACACACTGAGCTTAATGGAAACATATTAAAATACAAGCTGTGATATGTTAACAGCCTCGGCTCAGTGGAATCACTCTCGCCTCGGAGTGAGGAGTTCATAGGTTCAAGCCCAACCCAGAGACATGAGCCCATAATCTAGGCCGACACTCCCAGTGCCGTGCTGAGGGAGTGCTGCGCTGTCGGAGGAGCCACCTTTCAGATGTAACGTTAAACCGAGACACCGTCTGCCCTCTCAAGTGAATATAAACGATCCTGTGACACTATTTTAAAGAAGAGCCGGGATTTCTCCTGGTGTCCTGGTTAATCTTTATCCCTCAACCAAAATCATTAAACACAGATATTTTGGGCAATATCTCCTCACTGTGTGCGGGATCTTGCTGTGCGCAAATTGGCTGCAGCATTTCCTACTTTACAACAGTGACTATATTTGCAAAGTACTTCATTGTCTGTAAAGTGCTTTGGGACGTCCTGAGGCAGTGAAAGGCGCTATATAAATGCAAGTTCTTTCTAAATGTCAACATATTAAAATCCCAGTTGCGATTTGTTAAAAGCTCCGACATTACTGCGACTGAAGGACACTCCTCTGCTCACTGCTTTAACTTGTTTAGTTTCAATGGGTTGAAGCTTCCACTAAATGGACATCCAGTGGAACACCAGCCTGTTCGGAGATGTCCCACTGATTTCGGCAGCAGAACCTTCAGAACTGAATTATTAATTTTAATATTTTCCTCTGTTATAAATCACACCTGTTCTAATTGAACAAAACTGAATCCAACGTCACTGTTCAAGATATTTCTAATAATTTTGTACCAACTGTCAATATTCTTAAAATAAACCCATCTTGTGAGTTGAAACGAATCAATAAGTGACTTTGTTGATCTGGTTTTGCTGCCATGAACACTTCATGGAAACAAGTGAGGCGTTTATGTAAATAAACACAGAAATAGAAGTCCCAGATTAGAGTACTGAGCAACAGAAACACAATAAATGTTTCCCCACCAACACAGAACAGAAATAAAGAGAGAAATGCAAATGTCTCAACGGATTCCAGCAACAATTGTTTTTGAGACATTTCTCTCAGTTATAGGAGAATAAAGTAAAGATGATATCCATGTTCAGAATGGGGAAAGATTCCCACAAGTCTCCGTACATAGTGACATCACAATGTGTGTCTGGGGATTTCCTGTATCCTCTCCCTCTCTGTCTCTCTCTCCTATTTACACCTTCTGTCTTGCCTCTCAAGAATGGATCATTGTCTTTACCCCAAAACAAGATGTAATTGTCCCTCAGCCCTTTCGTAGGCCTTGAACCAAATTGATTGGAGTGCGCAGAGGGAGCTTTAATCTAAACTGTGACCTGTGCATTAAATGAGCTGGGAGTTTTGATGGGACATTGTAGAGGGAGCATTACTCTGTATCTAACCCGTGCTGTACCTGCCCTGGGAGTGTTTGATGGGACAGTGTAGAGGGGGCTTTACTCTGTATCTAACATGTGCTGTACCTGCCCTGGGAGTGTTTGATGGGACAGTGTAGAGGGACCTTTGCTCTGTATCTAACCCGTGCTGTACTTGCCCTGGGAGTATTTGATGGGACAGTGTAGAGGGAGCTTTGCTCTATATCTAACCCGTGCTGTACCTGTCCTGGGAGTGTTTGATGGGACAGTGTAGAGGGAGCTTTACTCTGTATCTAACCCACACTGTACCTGTCCTGGGAGTGTTTGATGGGACAGTGTAGAGGGAGCTTTACTCTGTTACTAACCCGTGCTGTACCTGCCCTGGGAGTGTGTGATGGGACAATGTAGAGGGAGCTTTACTTTGTATCTAACCCGTGCTGTACCTGCCCTGGGAGTGTTGGACGGCACTATGTGACTCCACTACCCCAGCAATATGTTTCTGTAAGTATAGGTTCCTGTACATTGCATTACCGTTTTCCACTTTGCCTTCTTCTCGTCAGCAACACATGATCACCAAAACAATGCAGCGTCATCAGTGTCACTTGGTCGCCAGAGCAACATCTGTGCGACCTCTGACCCTCTGCCACTCGGAGTGCCCGATGTGACCTGATCAGAATGGCCTGAAATCAGACCTGGTGGGCCGGGGACACAGAACAGGCAGTGTGGCATCAACCACCCGTGATATGCCCCCGCTCAATATTCCGCTCCATGGACTTCAATAGCACTGAATATCGGGCATGTCGGATAACAGGCGGAGAATGAGATTCCACCTCTTTTACATTCCCTCAACCCCCATGGCCAATTTCACATCCGTAATGGTAGGAAAATCACAGGCTTGCGATAAAATCTTTGCTCATTCCCTGTAGTGGTGAAATATAAAATGCATCTCCACGTTTAAAGGGAAAGGCCCTGAATATGGGGGAATCAGCGGGCCCTGGTAGTATGTGTCCAAAAATATTGGAAGATGTTGGGGTGAAACAGTGAAGGTATTTGTCAAGAAATAGAAGATTGTGGAAACAGAAATAGTGTGGAATTCTCTGGAGAGTAGCAAGAGTTTCATTTCTTTCTGAACGGGAGAATAATAAGTCAGAGAACTACAGATTTATTAACCTCATGTCAGGTACAGGTACAGTTTCATTTTACCATCACTTGCTCCAATCACCACACACTGGAGGTAATTAATCAGGAGATTCTGTGTGATGCTGAGGTGATCACCTGACAATAAACCGCAGAGACTGGTGGGTAGCTGCTCATCATCCTCGGTGTGATTTCATTCCCTTTCCAACTGAATACTGCGGACAGACAGGCTCACCTTGGTGATGGAATGGTCAGTGTGACATCACTTTCTAAACAAGAGCAATCAGAGAATGGGTTATCAATAAATGTTAAAGATATTAAACCATCTGCAATTAGATGTCGAATAAAAGAAAAGATAATGGAGAACAATAACTGGTGAACATAATCCTTTTTTCGTAGATTGCACTTGCAAACATTAACAAAAATGTATTATGTACACACACATCATACATATATAAAGCAAACACTTTGTATGTGATCTTTTCAGTTGTTCCTCTTAACCAGGTTAGTGAACCCGGTGGACATTAGGACCCTGCGGCCGCCCAGCCGGCGGTGCTGTGAGGTTCCAGGTTCTGTCACACAATCAGTGGGTGACGTGAAGCTCAACACAAAATACTGCAGGAAAACAATCCTGAACATTAAAAACTGTGAGCAATTGGCACAGGACAACACCAGTGTGAATTAGTAAACTTCAACACACAGAGTTTGCCACTAAGTAGTGCAAAGTGCAGTGCACTATTGCTCACCTTTAGTCCAGTCCCTCAATCCCAGTTCATCTCCGGGAGATTGATCCAAGATTTACCCCATCCTTTCATCACAAATATTACCGACAAAATACCCGATCAATTAGAAATTACACACAGGCTCTGACAGCTATTAACAAGAATAAACGCGCTTCTAAGTAAAAAAAAGTTTGCATCCTCTCACACACGCAAATATATATCTTTACTTATATCAATGTTCATCTCTCCCTCTATGACACCAGACAGAGTAAAAGAACTAGGAAGGTAGTGCAGGAGCCCCCTGGGTCCATCGCCCTCCAACAGATTTTCCGTTTTGGATTCTGATGGGGGAGATGGTTTCTCAGGGGAATGCAGCAAGAGCCAAGCCAAGAGTGGCTCAGCTACATAGGAGGGGAGGAATAAGAGTGGGTGAGCAATAGTGACAGGGGATTCTATCGTAAGGGGAACAGATAGACGTTTCTGTGGGCACAGACGTGACTCCAGGATGGTATGTTGCCGCCCTGGTGCCAGGGTCAAGGATGTGACTGAATAGGGCATTCTCAAGGGGGAGGGCGAACAGTCAGAAGTCCTAGTTCACATTGGTACCAACGACATGGGCAGAAAGAGGGATGAGGTCCTGCAACTAGAATTTAGGGAGCTAGGTAGCAGATTAGAATGCAGGACCTCAAAGGTTGTAATCTCTGGATTACTCCCAGTGCCACGTGCTAGTGAGTATAGGAATAGGAGGATAGAGCAGATGAATGCGTGGCTGAAGAGTTGGTGCAGGAGGGAGGGCTTTCGTTTCCTGGATCACTGGGTCTGCTTCTGGAAAGGTGGGACTTGTACAAGTTGGACGGGTTGCACCTGAACCGGAATGGGACCAACATCCTTGCGGGGAGGTTTGCTAGTACTGTTGGGGAGAGTTGCCACGGACTTGGCTCTTGCTAACTTGGCAGGGGGATGGGATACGGAGTGGCGCTATAGCAGGGGGTGATGTACAGCCAAATATAGAGGAACAATCAAGTCAGCCTGGAAGGCAGATCATATATGTAACGGCACAAGGGAGTATGGCAAGGCTGGATGGCATTTATTTTAATGCAAGGAGTCTTGCGAGTAAGGCAGATGAATTGAAGGTGTTGATGAACACATGGGAGTATAGAAACATAGAAGATAGGAGCAGGAGTAGGCCATTCGGCCCCTCGAGCCTGTTCACCATTTAATGAGGTCATGGCTGATCATCCAAATTCAGTACCCTGTCCCCGCTTTCTCCCCTATCCCTCGATCCCTTTAGCCTTAAGAAATATTTCTAACACCTTCTTGAATATATTTAATAAGTTGGCCTCAACTGCCTTCTGTGGTAGAGAATTCCACAGGTTCACCACTCTCTGGGTGAAGAAATTCCTCCTCATCTCAGTCCTAAATGGCTTACCCCTTATCCTTAGCCTGTGACCCCTGGTTCTGGATTCCCCGCCATCGGGAACACCCTTCCTGCATCTAGTCTGTCTAGTCCTGTTAGAATTTTATAAGTTTCAATGAGATCCCCTCTCATTCTTCTTAGCTCTAGCGAATATAAGCCTAATCGACCCAATCTCTCCTCATACGTCATTCCTGCCATCCCAGGTATCAGCCTGGTGAATCTTCGCTGCACTCGCTCCATGGCAAGAACATCCTTACTGAGATAAGCTGACCAAAACTGCACACAATACTCAAGGTGTGGTCTCACCAAGGCCCTGTACAACTGCAGCAAGACATCCTTGCTCCTGTACTCGAATGCTCTCGCTATGAAGGCCAACATACCATTTGCCTTCTTAACCGCCTGCTGCACCTGCATGCTTACCTTCAGCGACTGGTGCACAAGGACACCCAGGTCTCGTTGCACTTCCCCTTTTCCCAATCTATTGCCGTTCAGATAATAATCTGTCTTCCTGTTTTTGCCACTGAAGTGGATAACCTCGCATTTATCCACTGTGGTAAACCACTGTTTGTATTCCACTGTGTACATGCCTGGACATGCCTCGGCTGACTCCTCCCACAAGTCCTAGTATAAAGGTGACTGCTCCCCAGCCCTTTGTATTTCTGGACCGGTCGACCACTCGAGGCAGACCTTCATTCTTTTGTTAATAAAAGCCTTTAGTTACTCTCTTAACTCTCAGTCTTTTATGAGTAATTGATAGCGCATCATCCATGTTATATTGCATCTGCCATGCTTCTGCCCAATCACCCAACCTGTCCAAATCATACTGGAGTTTCTCGGCATCCTCCTCACAGCACACACGCCCACCCAGCTTTGTGTTGTCTGCAGACTTGGAGATATTACATCTAGTTCCCTCATCTAGATCATTAATATATATATTGTGAATAGCTGGGGTCCTAGCACCGATCCCTGCGGTACCCCACTAGTCACTGCCTGCCACTCGGAAAAAGACCCGTTTATTCCAACTCTTTGCTTCCTGTCTGCCAACCAGTTCTCTATCCAAGTCAGTACCTTACCACCAATCCCATGTGCTTTAACTTTGCACGCTAATCTCTTGTGCGGGAGCTTATCGAAAGCCTTCATAAAGTCCAAATACACCACATCCACTGGTTCTCCCTTATCTATTCTACCGGTTACATCCTCAAAAAATTCCAGTAGATTAGTCGAGCATGATTTACCATTTGTAAATCCATGCTGAATTTGTCTGATCCTGTCACTGTTTTCCAAGTGCTCTGCTATTACATCTTTTATAATGGACTCTAGCATTTTCCCCACGACCGATGTCAGGGTTACCGGTCTATAATTCCCCGTTTTCACTCTACCACCTTTTTTAAATAGTGGGGTTACATTAGCTACCCTCCAATTCATGGGAACTCTTTCCCTAACATCATTTCCCTACAAATACTGATTTCATTCAATTCCTTCCTCTCAATAGACCCTATGCTCCCCAACATCTCTGGGAGGTTATTTGTGTCCTCCTTTTTGAAGACAGAACCAAAGTATGTATTTAATTGGTCTGCCATTTCTTTGTTCCTCATTATAAATTCCCCTGATTCTGACTGCAAGGGACCTACGCTTGACTGCACCAATCTTTTTCTCTTCACATACCTGTAGAAGCTTCTACAGACAGTTTTTATGTTCCCTGCAAGCTTACTCTCATACTCTATGTTCCCCCTCTTAATTAATCCCTTTGTCCTCCTTTGCTGAATCCGAAAATGCTCCTAATCCTCAGGTTTGCTGCTTTTTCTGGCCAAATTATATGTCCTCTCCTTGGATTTTATGCTATCCCTAATTTCCCTTGTTAGCCACGGTTGAGTCTCCTTTTTTGTTTTATTTTTATGCCAAACAGGAATGAACAAATTCTGTCGTTCATCCATGCGATTTTTAAATTTTTGCCATTGCCTATCCATCGTCAACCCTTTAAGTAACATTCCTCAATCCATCCTAGCCAACTCGCGCCTCGTACCATCGTAGTTTCCTTTATTTAAATTTAGGACCCTAGTCTCTGAGTCAACTACTTCACTCTCAATCTTAATGAAGAATTCTATCATATTATGATCGCTCTTCCCCCAGGGGCCTCGCACAACAACATTGCTAATTAATCCTTTCTCATTACATAATAACCAGTCTAAGATGGCCTGATCTCCAGTTGGTTCCTCGACATATTGGTCCAGGAAACCATCCCATATACACTCTAGGAATTCCTCCTCCACAGTATTTTTACTAATTTGGTTAGCCCAATCTATATGTAGATTAAATTCACCCATGATAACTGCTGTGCCCTTATTGCACGCGTCTCTAATTTCCCGTTTAATGCCATCCCCAACCTCAGCAATACTGTTTGGGGGTCTGTATACAACTCCCACTAACGTTTTCTGCCCCATGGTATTTCTCAGCTCTCCCCATACAGATTCCACATCATCAGAGCTAATATCCTTCCTTACTATTGTGTTATTGTCCTCTTTAACCAGCAATACCACCCCACCTCCTTTCCTTTTTGCCTGTCCTTCCTGATTATTGAATACCCCTGGATGTTGAGTTCCCAGCCTTGGTCACCGTGGAGCCATGTCTCCGTAATTCCAATTACATCATATCCGTTTACGTCTATTTGCGCAGCTAATTCATCCACCTTGTAATAATAATAAATAACTTCCGGATGAAGTTATGTGCACATCACTTCCTGTGAACTCTGTGCAAACATCACTTCCTGTGCATACGTCACTTCCTGTGTTTGGACTAGTATAAATACTGAACTGCTCAGTATGGTAAAAGGGCTTCTTCTAGAGGCATGGTGAAGACCGCTCTTGTATATAGTATAATTATAAGTTGCTTAAAGCTTACTTTAAAGTTCCTTGATGTGTGAGACTCCTTTTTTACATCACACCTTATTACAAATGCTCCTCGCATTAAGACACAAAGCCTTCAGGCTTGTTCTTTTAACACTCTTAGTCCTTTTAGAATTAATGTTTACCTGTTTGATTTATACCCTTGATTTTGCTGCCTTCCAGTTTTTCTTTTCTCCTTCCTGTCTTTTGTTTATATCCTTGCTTCCCTTTCCTCTGTCTCACTGCACAGGTTCCCAACCCCCTGCACTTTTAATTTAAACCCTTCCCAACAGCACTAGCAAACACTCCCCCTAGAACATCGGCCCCAGTCCCGCCCAGGTGCAAACCTTCCAGTTTGTACTGGTCCCACCTCCCCCGGAACCGGTTCGAATGTCCCAGGAATTTGAATCTCTCCCCCTTGCACCATTCCCCTAGCTACATATTCAGCTGAAATATCCTTCTATTTCTACTCTGACTAGCACATGGTACTGGTAGCAATCCTGAGATTACTACCTTTGAGGTCCTATTTTTTAATTTACCTCCTAACTCCCTATGATATTGTTGCTATCTCAGAGACAGGTTGAGGGAGGGGCAGGACTGGCAGCTCAATATTCCACGGTATAGAATCTTCAGGCAAGAGAGGGGGGGGGGGAAGAGGAGGGGTGTCGCAATATTAATCAAGGAGTCAATTACTGCTGTAAGGAGGGATGATATCTTAGCAGATTCCTCGAATGAGACCATATGGGTAGAACTTAAAACAAAAAATCCTCTTATTTACTCTGTCAGGAAGCTTCATGATCTTGAACATGCCCATCAAATCTCCCTTGAACATTCCAAGCTCGAAAGACAACAACCCCAGTTTCCCTTGTGTCTTCATGTAACTGGAGTCTTTCATCCCTGGCACCATTCCAGTAAATGACGTATGAGGAGAGATTGGGTCGATTGGGCTTATACTCGCTGGAGTTTAGAAGAATGAGAGGGGATCTCATTGAAACCTATAACATTCTAACAGGACTAGACAGACTAGATGCAGGAAGGATGTTCCTGATGGTCGGGGAGTCCAGAACCAGGGGTCACAGTGTAAGGATAAGGGGTAGGCCATTTAGGACAGAGATGAGGAGGAATTTCTTCACCCAGAGAGTGGTGAACCTGTGGAATTCTCTACCACAGAAGGCAGTGGAGGCCAATTCATTAAATATATTCAAGAAGGAGTTAAATATATTTCTTAAGGCTAAAGCGGGGACAGGGTACTGAATTTGGATGATCCGCCATGATCTTATTGAAAGGCGGAGCAGGCTCGCGGGGCCAAATGGCCTACTCCTGCTCCTATCTTCTATGTTTCTATGTAAATCCCCTCTGCAGCCTTGCCAAGTCCTTGACATCGTTCCTAAAATGTGGTGCCCAGAATTAAACACAATACTCCAGCTGGGGTATAACCTGTGTTTTACAAATGATAACCATAACTTCCTTGTATTTGAACTCTATTTGTGCTCCATTTACAAAAACCAAAGATCATGTATACGCTCTGCATTCCAGATCATAACAACTTGCTGCATTAAAAATCTCCTCATCTCCCCTCCTTTTTTCCCAATTATCTTAAATCTGTGTGCTCTGGTTACCGACACTCCTGTCAGTGGAAATTGTGTCTCACTCTCAACGCCATCACATCCCTCCATAAAGGGAAATCTTTAACAGGCAGCGGCGTTAATTTCTGATTGCTACCAGAGGTAGATTGGGAGATTTTGGTTAAGAAAGAGTATTAATGGTGACGGAATCAAGGCTGGTCGATGGAGTTAAGATACTGATCATCCGTGATCTAACTGATCAGAGGCATGGTCAAGTGAAGTACTAACTGAGAAAAGGTATCGTGTAATTTAAGCAGAAGAATGGTCCAATGCATTAATAAGGCCGAGTGCAATAGAAACACGAGACATCGTCTAGTGCCGTAATAACTGCGACAGGGTCTAGTGTAATATAAACAGAGACAGGGTCTAGTGTAATATAAACAGAGACAGGGTCTAGTGTAATACAAACAGAGACAGGGTCTAGTGTAATATAAACAGAGACAGGGTCTAGTGTAATATAAACAGAGACAGGGTCTAGTGTAATATAAACAGAGACAGGGTCGAGTGTAATATAAACAGAGACAGGGCCTAGTGTAATATAAACAGAGACAGGGTCTAGTGAAATATAAACAGAGACAGGGTCCAGTGTAATATAAACTGAGACAGTGTCTAGTGTAATATAAACAGACACATGGTCCAGTGTAATATAAACAAATACAGGGTCCAGAGTAATATAAACAGAGAGAGGGTCTAGAGTAAGATAAAAAGTGACGTGGTCTAGTGTAATATAAACAGAGACAGGGTCCAGTGTAATATAAACTGAGACAGGGTCCAGTGTAATATAAAAAGAGACAGAGTCTAGTGTATATAAACAGAGAAAGGGTCTAGTGTAATATAAAGAGAGAGAGAGTCCAGTGTAATATAAACAGAGACAGGGTCTAGTGTAATATAAAGAGAGAGAGAGTCCAGTGTAATATAAACAGAGACAGGATCTAGTGTAACATAACAGAGAGAGGGTCTAAAGTAATATACACAGTGACAGGGTCTAGTGTAATATAAACAGAGACAGGGTCTAGTGTAATATAAACAGAGGCTGGGTCGAGTGTAATATAAACAGAGACAGGGTCTCGTGTAATATAAATAGAGACAGAGTCCAGTGTAATATAAACAGAGACAGGGTCTAATGTAATATACACAGTGAAACGGTCTAGTGTAATATAAACAGAGACAGGATCTAGTGTAACATAACAGAGAGAGGGTCTAAAGTAATATACACAGTGACAGGGTCTAGTGTAATATAAACAGAGACAGGGTCTAGTGTAATATAAACAGAGGCTGGGTCGAGTGTAATATAAACAGAGACAGGGTCTCGTGTAATATAAATAGAGACAGAGTCCAGTGTAATATAAACAGAGACAGGGTCTAATGTAATATACACAGTGAAACGGTCTAGTGTAATATAAACAGAGACAGGGTCGAGTGTAATATAAACAGTGAAAGGGTCTAGTGTAATATAAACAGAGACAGGGTCTAGTGAAAAAATAAACAGACAGTGTCCAGTGTAATATAAACAGAGACAGGGTCTAGTGTAATATAAACAGAGACAGGGTCTAGTGTAATATAAACAGAGACAGGGTCTATTGTAATGTAAACAGAGACAGGGTCTAGTGTAATATAAACAGAGACAGGGTCGAGTGTAATACAAACAGAGACAGGGTCTAGTGTAATATAAACAGAGACAGGGTCCAGTGTAATATAAACAGAGACAGGGTCTAGTGTAATGTAAACAGAGACAGGGTCTAGTGTAATATAAACCAGTTTGGGGGAGAGCAGCAGCGGAGGAGGAGCCCGGCTTAAAAACCGGCGCGAAGGCAGAGGCCCGACCAGTTCGGGGGAGAGCAGCAGCGGAGGAGGAGCCCGGCTTAAAAACCGGTGCGAAGGCAGAGGCCCGACCAGTTCGGGGGAGAGCAGCAGCGGAGGAGGAGCCCGGCTTAAAAACCGGCGCAAAGGCAGAGGCCCGACCAGTTCGGGGGAGAGCAGCAGCGGAGGAGGAGCCCGGCTTAAAAACCGGCGCGAAGGCAGAGGCCCGACCAGTTCAGGGGAGAGCAGCAGCGGAGGAGGAGCCCGGCTTAAAAACCGGCGCGAAGGCAGAGGCCCGACCAGTTCGGGGGAGAGCAGCAGCGGAGGAGGAGCCCGGCTTAAAAACCGGCGCGAAGGAGAGAGGTAAAAAGTAATCAGAGTGTGACGTCACCAGGGAGCAGGTAAGTGATTGGTTGGTGAGTATTTCTCTCTTTTCAATAGAAGCTTGACTTCTGTGGTGTTAAATTTCTAGGGTCTCTGGTGTAGTGGGGACAGTTGGTAAATAAAGCGCCCTAGAGTATACCTGTAACTGGGGCATTGAATACATTTTTAAATTAATTAAAGGAGTAAGTCATGGCAGGAGAGCTCAGACCCGTGTTCTGCTCCTCTTGCTCCATGTGGGAAATCAGGGACGCTGCCAGTGTCCCTGACGACCATGTGTGCGGGAAATGCATCCAGCTGCAGCTACTTGTAGACCGCATTGCGGCGCTCGAGCTGCGGGTGGATGAATTTTGGAGCATGCGCGATGCTGAGAGGGTCGTGGATAGCACGTTTAGCGAGTTGTTCACGCCTCAGGGTAGGGCTGCACAGGGGGTGACCATCAGGCGGAGCAACAGAGGCAGGCAGGAAGTGCAGGGAACCCCTGCGGACATCCCCCTTTCAAACAAGTATACCAAGTTGGATACTGTTGAGGGGGATGACTCACCAGGGGAAGGCAGCAGCAGCCAGCTTCCTGGCACCAGGGACGCTTCTGCTGCTCAGAAAGGGAGGAAAAAGAGTGGGAGAGTAATAGTGGTAGGGGATTCTATCGTAAAGGGAACAGATAGGCGTTTCTGTGGCCGCAAACGTGACTCCAGGATGGTTTGTTGCCTCCCTGGGGCCAGGGCCTGGGATGTCACTGAGCGGCTACAGGGCATTCTTAAGGGGGAGGGTGAGCAGGCAGAGGTCGTGGTCCACATTGGGACCAACGACATAGGAAGGAAGGGGGATGAGGTCCTGCATCAAGAATTTAGGGAGCTAGGTAACAGATTAAAGAGCAGGACCTCAAAGGTTGTAATCTCTGGATTACTCCCAGTGCCACGTGCTAGTAAGTATAGGAATGGGAGGATAGAGCAGATGAATGCGTGGCTAAAGAGTTGGTGTAGGGGGGAGGGTTTTACTTTCCTGGATCACTGGGCCTGCTTCTGGGAAAGGTGGGACTTGTACAAGTCGGACGGGTTGCACCTGAACCAGAGCGGGACAAATATCCTTACGGGGAGGTTTGCTAGCACTGTTGGGGGGGGTTTAAACTAACTTGGCAGGGGGATGGGATACAGAGGGGAGCTGAAATAGGGGGGGATGTGCTGCCAATTATAGAGAAAAAAACAAGTCAGCTTGGTAGACAGGGCAAATATATAAGGGCGCAAGGCTGGATGGCATCTATTTTAATGCAAGGAGTCTTGCAAATAAGGTGGATGAACTGAAGGTGTTGATAAACACATGGGAGTATGATATTGTTGCTATCACGGAGACATGGTTGAGGGAGGGGCAAGACTGGCAGCTCAATATTCCGGGGCACAGAATCTTCAGGCGAGACAGAGGGGGAGGTATAAGAGGAGGGGGTGTCGTAATATTAATTAAGGAGTCAATTACTGCAGTAAGGAGGGATGATATATTAGCAGGGTCCTCTAATGAGGCCATATGGGTGGAGCTTAAAAACAAAAAGGGGGCAAGCACTTTGCTGGGAGTGTACTATAGGCCTCCAAACAGTCAGGGGGAGATAGAGGAACAGATATGTAGGCAAATCTCAGAGAAATGTGCAAATAATAGGGTAATAATAATGGGGGATTTCAACTTCCCCAATATTAACTGGGATAGTCAGAGTGTGAAAGGCTCAGAGGGTGTAGAATTCTTAAAGTGCATCCAGGAGAGCTTTTTGAGCCAGCATGTCGAAAGTCCTACAAGAGAGGGGGCGGTACTGGACCTAATTCTAGGGAATGTGGCCGGCCAAGTGGAAAAAGTGCTAGTAGGTGAGCACTTTGGTGATAGTGACCATAATATGGTAAGATTTAAAGTGGCCATGGAAAAGGACAGGGATGGGCCGGAAATAAAGGTTCTAAATTGGGGGAAGGCCGATTTTAATAGGATAAGGCAGGATCTGGCCAAAATGGACTGGGATCAGCTACTTGTAGGAAAATCCGCATCGGAGCAATGGGAGGCTTTCAGAAGGGAGATTGAGATCATACAATGGCAACATGTTCCCGTAAAGGTCAAGAGTGGTTCCAAAAACCACAGGGAACCGTGGATGTCAGGGGATATACGAGAATGGATGAGGAAAAAAAGGGCTTTTGGTAGATACAAAAGGCTAAAGACGGAGGAAGCCCTAGAGGAGTACAAAAAGTGCAGGGGGATACTTAAAAAAGAAATTAGGAGATCAAGGAGGGGCCATGAAATAACACTGGCGAGCAAAATAAAGGAAAATCCGAAGATGTTTTATAAGTATATTAAGGGTAAGAGGATAACTAGGGAAAAAATAGGGCCCATTAGGGACAAAAGTGGCAATCTGTGTGTGGAGCCGGAAGATGTAGGAGGGGTTCTAAATGAATTTTTTGCATCTGTTTTCACTATGGAGAAGGACGATGTAGACATAGAAATAGGGCGGGGGGACTGTGATATGCTCGAACATATTAACATCGAGAGGGAGGAGGTATTGGCGGTTTTAGCTGGCCTAAAAATGGATAAATCCCCAGGCCCGGATGAAATGTATCCCAGGCTGCTGTGTGAGGCAAAGGAGGAGATTGCGGGGGCTCTAACACATATATTCAGGACCTCTCTGGCCTTGGGGATGTGCCAGAGGACTGGAGAACCGCTAATGTAGTACCATTATTCAAGAAGGGTAGTAGGGAAAAACCGGGGACCTACAGGCCAGTGAGCCTAACATCAGTGGTAGGAAAATTATTGGAAAAAATCCTGAGGGACAAAATTTGTCTCCACTTGGAGAGGCAAGGATTAATCAGGGATAGTCAACATGGCTTTGTCAAGGGAAGATCATGTCTGACTAATTTGATTGAATTTTTTGAGGGGGTGACTAGGTGTGTGGATGAGGGTAACGCAGTGGATGTGGTATACATGGATTTCAGTAAGGCCTTCGATAAAGTCCCGCTCAGGAGACTGGTCAAGAAGGTAAGAGCCCATGGAATCCAGGGTGCCTTGGCACATTGGATACAAAACTGGCTTAGTGGCAGAAGGCAGAGGGTGATGGTCGAAGGTTGTTTTTGTGACTGGAAGCCTGTGGCCAGTGGGGTACCACAGGGATCGGTGCTGGGTCCCTTGCTGTTGTGGTCTACATTAATGACTTGGATGTGAATGTAAAGGGTATGATCAGTAAGTTCGCGGATGATACAAAAATTGGTAGGGTGGTAAATAGCGAGGAGGGTAGCCTCAGTCTGCAGGACGATATAGATGGGTTGGTCAGATGGGCGGAACAGTGGCAAATGGAATTTAACCCGGAAAAGTGCGAGGTGATGCACTTTGGGGGGACTAACAAGGCAAGGGAATACACAATGAATGGAAAGACCCTGGGCAAGACGGAGGGTCAGAGGGATCTGGGTGTGCAAGTACACAGATCCCTGAAGGCGGCGGAACAGGTGGATAAGGTGGTAAAAAAAGGCATTTGGGATACTTGCCTTCATTAGCCGAGGCATTGAATATAAGAGCAAGGAGGTTATGATGGAGCTGTATAAAACACTGGTTAGGCCACAGCTGGAATACTGTGTGCAGTTCTGGTCGCCACACTACAGGAAGGATGTGATCGCGTTAGAGAGGGTGCAGAGGAGGTTCACCAGGATGTTACCAGGGCTGGAGCGCTTCAGCTATGAAGAGAGACTGGGCAGATTGGGTTTGTTTTCCTTGGAGCAGAGGAGGCTGAGGGGGGACATGATTGAGGTGTACAAAATTATGAGGGGCATAGATAGGATGGATGCTGAGGAGCTTTTTCCCTTAGTAGAGGGGTCAATAACTAGGGGGCATAGATTCAAGGTAAAGGGCGGGAGGTTTAGAGGGGATTTGAGAAAGAACTTTTTCACCCAGAGGGTGGTTGGAGTCTGGAACTCACTGCCTGAAAGGGTTGTGGAGGCAGAAACCCTCACAACATTTAAGAAGCATTTGGATGAGCACTTGAAATGCCATAGCATACAAGGCTACGGGCCAAATGCTGGAATATGGGATTAGATTAGACAGGGCTTGATGGCCGGCGCGGACACGATGGGCCGAAGGGCCTCTATCCGTGCTGTATTACTCTATGACTCTATGAGAGACAGGGTCTAGTGTAATATAAACAGAGACAGGGTCTAGTGTAATATAAAAAGGGACAGGGTCTAGTGTCATATAAACAGAGACAGGGTCTAGTGTAATATAAACAGAGACTGGGTCTAGTGTAATATAAACAGAGACAGGGTCTAGTGTAATATAAACAGAGACAGGGTCTAGTGTAATATAAACAGAGACTGGGTCTAGTGTAATATAAACAGAGACAGGGTCTAGTGTAATATAAACAGTGACAGGGTCTAGTGTTATATAAACAGAGACAGGGTCTGGTGTAATATAAGCAGTGACAGGGTGTAGTGTAATATAAACAGAGACAGGGTCCAGTGTAATATAAAAAGACACAGGGTCTAGTGTAATATAAACAGAGACAGGGCCTAGTGTAATATAAACAGAGACAAGGTCTAGTTTAATTTAAACAGAGACAGGGTCTAGTGTAATATAAACAGATACAGGGTTTACTGTAATATAAACAGTGACTGGGTCTAGTGTAATAAAACCAGTGACGGTGTCTAGTGTAATATAAACAGAGACAGGGTCTAGTTTAATTTAAACAGAGACAGGGTCTAGTGTAATATAAACAGAGACAGGGTCTAGTGTAATATAAACAGTGACAGGGTCTAGTGTAATATAAACAGTGACAGGGCCTAGTGTAATATAAACAGAGACAGGGTCTAGTGTAATATAAACAGTGACAGGGTCTAGTGTAATATAAACAGAGACAGGGCCTAGTGTAATATTAAGAGAGACAGGGTCTATTTTAATATAAACAGAGACAAGGTCTAGTGTAATATAAACAGTGACAAGGTCTAATGTAAGATATACAGCGACAGAGTCTAGTGTAATATAACAGAGACAGGGTCTAGTTTAATACAGTGTAATATAAACAGAGACAGGGTCTAGTGTAACATAAACAGAGACAGGGTCTAGTGTAATATAAACAGAGACATGGTCTAGTGCAACATAAACAGTGACAGGGTCTAGTGTAATATAAACAGGGACAGGGTCTAGTGTCATATAAACAGGGACAGGGTCTAGTGTAATATAAACAGGGACAGGGTCTAGTGTCATATTAACAGGGACAGGGTCTAGCGTAATACAAACAGAGACAGGGTCCAGTTTAATATAAACAGAAACAGGGTCTAGTGTAATATAAATAGAGACAGGGTCTAGTGTAATATATACAGTGACAGGGTCTAGTGTAATATAAACAGGGACAGGGTCTAATGTCATATAAACAGGGACAGGGTCTAGTGTAATATAAACAGGGACAGGGTCTAGTGTCATATAAACAGGGACAGGATCTAGTGTAATATAAACAGAGACAGGGTCTAGTGTAATATAAACAGAGACAGGGTCCAGTTTAATATAAACAGAGACAGGGTCTAGTGAAATATAAATAGAGACAGAGTGTAGTGTAATATAAACAGACACAGGATCTAACGTAATATAAACAGAGACAGGGTCCAGTGTAATATTAACAGTGACAGGGTCTAGTGTAATCTAAACAGACACAGGATCTAGTGTAATATAAACAGAGACAGGGCCTAGTGTAATATAAACAGAGACAGGGTCATATGTAATATAAGCAGTGACAGGGTCTAGTGTAATATAACAGAGACAGGGTCTAGTTTAATTTAAACAGAGACAGGATCTAGTGCAATATAAACAGTGATAGGGTCTAGTGTAATATAAACAGTGACAGGGTCTAGTGTAATATAAACAGAGACAGGGTCTAGTGTAATATAAACAGAGACAGGGTTGAGTGTAATATAAACAGAGACAGGGTCTAGTGTAATAATAGCTGAGACAGGGTCTAGTGTAATATAGACAGAGAGAGGGTCTAGTGTAATATAAACAGAGACAGGGTCTAGTGTAATAAAAGCTGAGACAGGGTCTCGTGTAATATAAACAGAGAGAGGGTCTCCTGTAATATAAACAGAGACAGTGTCTAGCGTAATATAAACAGAGACAGGGTCTATTGTAATTTAAACAGAGACATGGTCTAGTGTAATATAAACAGAGACAGGATCTATTGTAATTTAAACAGAGACAGTGTCCAGTGTAATATAAATGGAGTCTGCGTCTAGTGTTATATATACAGTGACCGGGTCTAGTGTAATATAAACAGTGACTGTGTCTGGTGCAATATAAAGAGGGACAGGGTCTTGTGAAATATAAACTGAGACAGGCTCTAGTGTAATATAACAGAGACAGGGTCTAGTTTGATATAGACAGAGACAGGGTCTAGTGTAATATAAACAGAGACTGGGTCTAGTGTAATATAAACAGAGACAGGGTCCAGTGTTATGTAATCTGAGACAGGGTCTAGTGTAATATAACAGAGACAGTGGGAGAAATTGGTTATAGCGCCATTTGTGGCGCTGGTCCTGGCGAAGCGCAAAGCCTAGCGACAGGCGAATTTTACCGCCAGCTCGCGTGATATTGGGTTGCAGCGCCCATGAGGGTGATTGCGGCGCTAAATCAAGCACTGCACAATACTCTTAAGGCTCTAACTCGGCGACGCAACCCAATTTTGCGGCGGTGGGGCGCAGCACAGGTGCTGTCAATAATCACTTACCCCGAGACACACTGGCGCCGGCCAGCTCTTAAAGGGGCTGGTCAATTAGGATCACCAGACACAGCACTTCCTGGAAGGCCTTAAATTCGGTGCTAACTTGCCTGAGGCGCTCCATCCTGTCAAGGCATGGAGAGGGTGAGGCAGACGGCAGATCGCTTCACCGAGGTGGCCCTTGAAGCTTTGGTTGGCGCTGTGGAGCGCCGGCATGATATCCTGTACCCTGAGGATGGGAGGAGGGCTCAAAGTGCTGCCTACCGGCGAGAATGGAGGGATGTGGTCACCAGAGTGGCCTGCAGAAGCGTGGTGCCCAGGAGCGCGGTGCAGTGCAGGAAGAAGTTCAACGACCTCACTCGGGTCGTCAGGGTGAGTGCCTTTTCCACGATCATCTTCATCCCTCCATCTGCACCTGACTTAATGGCGAGAGGGGGCCCGAACCCCCAAAGGCCATCTGTCAGCCAGCACCCATGGCCCTTTCAGCAAACACACACGCACATTCAGCTCAATGCATGATGTAAGGGCTATTCTACCATGGGGGGCATGTGATGTCAGCTCAATGCATGATGCTAGGGCTATTCAACCATGGGGGCAGGTGATGTCTGCTCAGAGCAGCATGCTTCAACACTTCCCGTCCTTTCTCCTGCAAGTGAAGCTGGCCAGGAACCGCCGTGAGCAGCTGGCCACAGGAGGAGGCCGGCCTGACCTGCAGATCCTGAGCGAGTTGGAGCAAAGAGTGCAGAGGATAGTGGGACACCGGCTGACAGGTCCTGTCGCCTCTGGAGCTGCCGACCCCAGAGTGGCCGGCGATGGTAAGACTATCACCTTTTTGATCTCTCTCCTACCAATTGTTACCCCCACCAGCATGATTCTCCAATGCCGAGCCACTACAGTACATTGCAGCACTTGTGCCTCCCTCGCTGCCACCCTGTCCTCACACTAAAGCCACTCCTGTACCTCCCTGCTTTCAGATGGTGATTCGCCAGGTGAGGATGCGGGCCCTCAAGCTGCCACTATGAGTGACTCTGGAGGCGAGGACCAGGAGGAAGCCGGGCCATCCCAACCACCCTCAGGCGAGCCAGCCCAACGGCAGACTGGGTCACAACTTCCCTGGAGGGGGGCGGGGGGACCAGCTCTGAGGAGGAAGCAGCTCCAGGAACCAGCGGGCTGGAGCAACGCAGGGTGGGGAGGGAAGCTCGGGTGCACGCGTCTCCCCGGAGGGCGAGTCAGGCCGCCAGAGCTGCTGCAGAGAGCGCAGAGGAGGTGTGTGCCCTCAGTGAAATGAGCGCCCAGGCTGGCCGGAGGCACACTGAGCTCATGGCTGCAGTGGCAAGGTTGGCTGAAACCATCGAGACACTGGCGAGGAGTGTCCAAGACATCGGCGCAGCACAGGCCCAGAGTGCGGTGGACTTCGGGTCAGCATTGGAAAGGTCTGTCCAGGGTTTCGGCGAAGCAATGGATAGGTCTGTCCAGGGTTTCGGCGAAGCAATGGAAAGGAGTGTCCAGGGCTTCACCAAAGCACTGGCACCTGCAACGCAAGTGCTGAGTGCTGCCACGCAGTCACTCACTGGCCTCCTGCATACGCAGATTGAGGCCAGGCGACCAGTGACTGCTGCCACCCTCGATGGCTCAGCCAGGATTACCCGGGGCCCTCAGAGCACCACAGCAGGCCAGCAATCTGTGCTGCAGCAGATTGCTCCGGATGCTGAAGTGCTGCTCCGTGGTAGTGCCAGTGTGTTGCTGGAGCAGGGAGGTGCTGTCCTCTCTCAAGATGACAGCATTCCTGCTGCCACCACTGGCACTTCCCCACTGCAGCTGCCACCACCTGCAGGACAGACTGCTTCCACCCATGCACAGTTGGAGCAGTCAGCAGCTGGGCCCTCTAGGCCCAGAGGTCGTCCAGGCCGCACCTCAGGGGCATCTGCGCTCAGGGACAGTCGGCAGGCCTCCCCCAGCCTTGCTGCAGCCACTGGGGTCACATTAAGGAGGAGCTGCAGGGAGGGAAGGGGCCAGAGCCGCAAGAGACCGAGATCCCCATCAGGGGGCAAAGAGTAAAGGGGGGTGATGAAGTCTCTGCTGAGGTGGAATCAAGGCCATAGAGGATGCCATGATAGCACTTTATGTTTTGGCCAGTCTCACGGGAGGGAGAGCCAATAATGTGTCTGTGTTATTTAAGCTTTCTGCTCCTATTGCTTTTTCATGTTGGAATGAAGCACATTTTTTGTAATAAAACACTTTATTCATTTGCAATGCCCATGTCTGCCTTTTACATGCATTTTGCCCTTCACAGGCTTGGGGGTATGAGGGCGGTTCCATTCCTGTTCTTGGAATGGCTACAAGCATTCCATGAGAGGGG
Organism: Somniosus microcephalus; assembly: GCF_052327205.1. Lineage (NCBI taxonomy): Eukaryota > Metazoa > Chordata > Chondrichthyes > Squaliformes > Somniosidae > Somniosus > Somniosus microcephalus. Next base: position 25,494,039 of record NC_140990.1, on the reverse strand, counting down.
CCTGGAAGCGACCTGTGATCAGCCTCTGACGCACGGCCCTTCCAGTTAGTCCCTCCCTCCCATCTTGGTCCTCCTCCTCCTCCTCCTCCTCCTCTGCTGGTGCGTCAATGTCTGGTGGCATTGGCTGGGAACGTAGGATTGCGAGGTTATGGAGCATGCAGCAAACAACGACGAAGTGCGAGACTTGCTCAGGCGAGTACTGTAGTGCTCCCCCGGAATGGTCCAGACAGCGGAACCGCTGCTTCAGCACGCTGATTGTGTGTTCCACAATGTTCCTCGTGGCCTCATGGCTCGCATTTTAGTGTTCTTCAGCAGGGGTACTGGGCATCTGGAGTGGGGTCATCAGCCATGGGCACAGAGGATAGCCCTTGTCCCTGAGAAGCCAGCCTTCTGGGTGAGCCGGGGCCTCGAAAAGGTCTGCAACAGAAGTCTGGCACAGGATGAAGGAGTCGTGGCTGCTGCCTGGGAGCTGCGCATTGACTGCGAGGATCAGCTGCCGGTGGTCACAGACCAGCTGGACATTCAAGGAATGGAACCCCTTGCGGTTGCGGAACTCCTCCGGATTGAAAACAGGTGCCTGCAAAGCCACGTGCTTGCAGTCAATGGCACCCTGCACCATGGGGAAGTCCGCTATTGCTGGGAAGCCATCCGCACGCTCCAGCTGCTTGTCCGGGGTCATTGGGAAGGAGATGTACTGCCGCCTCCTTTTAAACAGGGCATCAGTCACTTGACGGATGCAGCAATGCACCGCAAACTGCGAGATGCTGGCTATGTCCCCAGATGCGGTCTGAAAAGAGCCGCTCACATACAAGTTCAGGGCAACAGTCATCTTCACAGCCACCGACAGAGATGTCCTGCACCTTATCTGAGGCTGCAGATCTGTCCGAAGCAGGTGGCACAGCTCAGTCACCACCTCCTTTCTAAATCGCAGCCTTCTGACACACTGCTCCTCCGACATGGTCATGTAGGAAAACTGCTGTCGGAAAACCCTGCCAGCGTAAGGTCTGGTGTGGTGACGTCTGTTGGCCCTCCTCCATCTGGCCATGGCCGCCCCGCTCTCCCTGCGTCTCAGTGTCCTTTCCAGATGATGCAGCAGCAGGACGTTCCCCTCCAGTGCAGCCCCCATAATAAGTGCGCACAGGAAGTGTTCCCGTTGTAAAAGCTCACCAGCAGCAAGGCGATGGTCAGAAGGCTGAAGTTCCTCTGCCTACACGGACTCAGTGGTCAGAAGGCTCTCTGTGTGCAGCTCAGCAACTCTTTGTAACTCATGAAGAAGTTGTGCTCCAGAAATGGCTGCTGCTTTTGAAACACACCAGTCCCCTTTAAATAACGCCCCCCCAGGCCGAGAGCGATTGGGTAAGGTTCCCTGTAAGCTGTCACTACTAGTGCTAAGCACTATGGAGGGGGGCGCCACTGAATTTCCGGTCCGGGCGCCCAAAAGGCATTGCACACTGAAATGACATCACAATCTGCCTGCGACCATGAGCGGACGCGGAGATTTTGCACCGGTGCTAAATGCATGCTCAATATGGGGCGAGGCACTAGGCTCCCTGCGCCCGGCCGGAAATTGGCAACCGCCCCACTTCTCGGCCTCTTTAGGCATTAATCGGTGGTGCTACCAACCGAATTTCTCCCCCACAGGGTCTAGTGTAATATAAACAGTGACAGGGTCTAGTGAAATTTAAACAGAGACGGGTCTAGATTAATATAAACAGTGACTGTGTCTAGTGCAAAATAAACAGGGACAAGGGGTAGTGTAACATAAACAGAGACAGGGTCTAGTGTAATTTAAACAGAGATAGAGGCCTAGAAATTCAGTAGCGTGCGCCAGCCGTTAGCGCCTTAGGAGGAGTAGATCTTGAGCACTAGGCGCTTAGCGCCCAGGCGCAGCGCGATCTGCGCCTCGCCCCAACTTCAGTAGACATTTAGCGCCGGCGCAAAGTCTTTGCGCGCGCCCTGCTGCGCGCGCAGATTATGACGTCATTTCCTCGTGCAACGCCCTTTGTGCGCCCCAAACCGGAACTTCAGTCGTGCCGGCCCATTGTGCGCCGGGCAGCCCTAACGACTGTGGAGTGGAACGGTACACAGCCGAAGCGGGCCGCGGGGAGCGCAAATTAAAGGGCACTTACCCTGCACTATAAAGGGCTGCCATTTTGCAGCAATCACTCTTGTGCAACGGATTTTTTGAAAAAAACCAAGGAAGGGAGCTTACTGCTTTGGGCCAACACTAGGACAGGTATTTTTGGCTTCAGGCCAGAGCTTGGCAATTCGCCTTCGCTGATATCTCATTGTTTGCCAGCATATTATGGGGGCTGCATGGGGTGCCAATGCTGAGTTTCAGGATTATGTCGGAAGGGCTCGCAGACGCTGGGTTAGAGGGGCAGCCCTGGCTAGACGTAGAGGAGGCAACAGGCGTCGGCAACGTGGGCCTTACCCACTCAGGCAATGCCGCCAGCAGGTCTCGTATCTCAACATGACTGGCGCGCGATGTGTTAGGAGGCTGCGATTCAGAAGGGAGGTGGTTGCAGAGATCTGCCATCTGCTTCACAGAGATCTGCGTCCACAGCTGAGTTGCAGGACGTCTCTGTCGGTGGAAGTGAAGGTGACGGTGGCTCTGAACTTCTATGCCACCGGCTCCTTCCAATCAGCTGCTGGGGACATTGCTAACATATCCCAATTCGCCGTGCATTGCTGCATCCACCAGGTCACCAATGCCCTTTTCAGAAGGAGACGCCAATTCATCTCCTTCCCCATGACCCTGGAGAGGCAGCAGCAGCGTGCAGTGGGATTTGCAAGAATCGCGGACTTCCCCATGGTGCAGGGCGCCATTGACTGCACGCATGTGGCTTTGCGGGCACCTGTGGACCATCCCGAGGATTACCACAACCGGAAGGGCTACCATTCCCTCAACGTACAGCTGGTGTGTGACCACAGGCAGCGCATCCTAGCTGTCAATGCCCGCTTTCCAGGCAGCAGCCACGATGCCTTTATCCTGCGACAGACTACTGTGGCTGACATGTTCCAGGCACAGCCTCACCCAAGAGGATGGCTTATCGGGGACAAAGGCTATCCTTTGTGTACCTGGCTCATGACCCCGCTCCGCGCGCCCAGGACTCCTGCTGAAGAGGCATACAACGAGAGCCATCAAGCGACTAGGAACATCATAGAACAAACAATTGGCGTCCTCAAACAACGGTTCCGCTGCCTGGATCGTTCCGGCGGATCTCTGCAGTATTCGCCGGAGCGAGTCTCCCAGTTCGTGGTCGTTTGCTGCATGCTGCACAACCTGGCTATCCGCAGGACTCAGGCACTGCCACCTCACGCTGGAGCACCACCTCAGGAGGAGGAGCATGAGGAGGAGGAGGAGGAGGAGGAGTACTAGGCCAGGAGGGAGGCACAAGGTCCAAGGGCCGCCCGTCGGCGGCTTATTGAACATCACTTCCAAGCCCCCTGTCAGGGCATGGCTTGTGCCAATGAAAGAACATGAATGCAGCCGCTCCGCAAGCCCTCAGCCGCTTAAGGCAACAAACACTTCAAAGATCAAACATGGACAATATGAATAAATAAAATGCTTTATTGAACAAACTCAGGGCCCTTCCCACATGAAACCCAAAAACAGACAAGACCCCCCAAAAAACAGTCACAAACATGACTCACTCCCACAACCTGGGGAGGAATAACAAAACATTTGAACAAAAATGGCATTCATCCTCGGCCTTAACAGAACAACCACCCCCAGAAACAAAACAACCATCCCCAGAAACAAGACAACCATCCCCAGAAACAAAACAACCATCCCAATATAAACAAACATTTGTCCACACCCTCTACTTTGTAGCCCGCGAGGGCGATTCCTTGTCCAGCCTTTGGCGGCCCCTGGCCGCCCTGCTGCTCCTCCTCAAACTGTGGCCAGTGGCTGCTGCAAGGCTGGGGGAAGGCTCCTGAGGGGCACATGTCGTCACGGCAGATGCCCCTGGGGGTCGGCCTAGACGAGGTCTGGGCCTCGAGGGGCCGGCTGGTGAATGCTGCAGCTGTGGCTGGCCAGCATCAGTCGGACCAGCATCTCGTCGCAGCTCCACTGGGGGAGTGACAGTGGCGGCTGGAGGAATGGGGGCAAGCTGGCGTCTGGCAGGCCGCCGCTAGTCAAGTGACATACTGGCACTCGCCCGGGCCCGCACTGCAGCATGCGCTGCCATGTGCCGAACGACAGACCGCTGTGCTGCTACAGCGCGGAGGGTGTCCTGGCGATGCCTGGCTGACACAGCGAGTGTGGCAGCAGTGAGTGCCCATGCTGCCCTGGTCTGTGACCGCATCAGACCAGCCAGTGACTGCACGGCACCACTGATCAGCTGCCCACTCGCTGCCTGTGCTGCCACGAATTCGCCACGACTCGCGTCCTGTGCTGCCCCGAATAGCTCCAAACTCCTGGCCTGTGAGGCCCCGAACTCGGCCACACTATGAGCCAGGGACTCGATGGCCTCAGGCATCCGTGCCACAACCCCCATGAGCTCGGTGTGCCGGCGCTCCGAGTCCACGGACATTTGATCGAGGAGGCGCAGCTCCTCGGAGTTGACCGTCGGCGGACTGGAGGCCGGACTCTCCCTCTGGGGAGAAGGCCGCCGAGCTGGCCGACCCTTCCCGCGTTGCTGGATGCCACTGGGCCCAGTTACTACACCACTCTGGGAAGAAGGCCGCTGAGCAACCGCACACCCCCTGCGTTGCTGCACGCCACTGGTCCCAGGAGCGACACTCCCTTCCGACACTTCCCCCACGCTCTCCTCCAGGGAAGACGTGTCCCCTACATTGGCATCCCCTGGCGCGGGTGAGGGTTCCCCTGATGGGCCGCCTTCCTCTTCCTCCTCCTCCTCCTCCTCCTCATCCGAGGGGCTGTCAGTGGCAGCTTCAGGGACCTCCTCCTCACCATCTGAAAGCAGGAAGGGACAAGAGTAGCTTTAGATTGAGGAGAGGGCGTCAGCGAGGGAGGCATGAGTGGTGGCATTCAGCGCATTGGTCGGACAGTGGCAAAGGATGTAGATCTGATGCGCAAGTGGGACGAGAGAGGTCCAAAAGGCGATGTCCTTACCATTGGTGCCCAGAACAGGGTCGGCATCTCCACTGGCAACAGGGCCAATCACCCGGGCTCCCATGAGGCGACCCACGCGCTCTTCCAGGTCAGTGAGCTGCTGGATCTGGGGACCGCCTCCCCCGGTCTCAGTCCGGCTCTTCTGATTGTGGGCCAGCTTGGCCTGCAAGAGAAAGGACGGCCTCTAAGTACAGTGTGTAGCCCTGATCTGGTGTGCACTGCCTCCCATGGTCCAATAGCTTGGCCAGTGTGGAGCCCTGATCTGGTGTGCACTGCCTCCCATGGTCGAATAGCTTGGCCAGTGTGGAGCCCTGATCTGGTGTGCACTGCCTCCCATGGTCGAATAGCTTGGCCAGTGTGGAAAGTGCAGAATGTGCAATTGATGTTCATGCCAGTCCCATAGCTGCTGGATGAGGGCTGGCCATTAGGGCTTTCAGGTCCCTTTGCCCATAATGTGAGGTGCACATGCAAGGATGAGGAGGACACTGGAAAGGCTACTCACCCTGACAATCCTCGTGAGGTCATTGAACTTTTTTCTGCATTGGATAGAGTTCCTGGGGACCTCGCTGTTGGCTGACACCCTGATGGCGACCACCCTGCAGGCTTTCCTGTAGACGCTGGTCGCAGGCTTCTTCCCACTGTCCGGGAACAGGTGTTTGCGTCTCCTCTCCAAAGCCCTAACCAGCACCCTCAAATCATGGCCAGTGAAGCGCTGTGCTCGTTCACGGGCCTTCTGCATCTTTCCCGGCGCTATTTCTGTTCAGCAGCAGTGTTTAGGCCCAGCTGGAGGGCTGCAGTGTCCAGGGCGTGGCAGCAGACGAACTCGACCCTTCCCCCTTTAAGAGCTGGCCGGCGCCAGGGTGTCTGCTGTCAATCAAGAAATGACCGCACCTGCGCTGCGCCCGGCCTCGGCGGTTTAGCTCAGCACCGCCGGCTTTGCGCCTAAAGATAGTTGTGGAATGCCAGTTTTAGCGCTCGAGCAAACTCTTAGGGCGAAGCTACTGAATATTGGCGAAGTGGCCTCGACTTTGCGCCGGGCGCAAACTTTAGCGGCCGCCCGACTTTTCCACCCCAAAAGTGGCTATACTGAATTTCTGGGCCAGAGTCTAGTGTAATATAAACAGAGACGGGTCCAGTGTAATATAAACAGAGACAGGGTCTAGTGCAATATAAAAAGTGACAGGGTCTAGTAAATTTAAACAGAGACAGGGTCCAGTGTAATATAAAGAGTGACTATGTCTAGTGCAATATAAACAGGGACAGGGTCTAGTGTAATATAAACAGAGACAGGGTCTAGTGTAATATAAACAGAGACAGTGTCTTGTGTAATACAATCTTAGCAAGAGTCTAGTGTAATATGAACAGTGACAGGGTCTAGTGCAATATAAACAGAGACAGGGTCCAAAGTAATATAAACAGAGACAGGGTGTAGTGTAATATATAGAGAGACAGAGTCTATTGTCATATAATCAGAGACATGGTCCAGTGTAATGTAAACTGAGACAGGGTCTAGTGTAATATAAACAGTGACAGGGTCGAGTGAAATTTAAACAGAGACAGGGTCCAGTGTAATATAAACAGAGACAGGGTCTAGTGTAATATAAACAGAGACAGGGTCTAGTGTAATATAAACAGTGACTGTGTCTAGTGCAGAATAAACAGAGACAGGGTCTAGTGTAATAAAACAGAGACAGGGTCTAGTTTAATATAAACAGAGACAGTGTCTAGTGTAATATAAACAGTGACTGTCTCCAGTGCAACATAAACAGTTCCAGTGTCTAGTGTAATATAACTGAGACAGGGTGTAGTTTAATAAAACAGACAGGGTCTAGCGTAATATAAACAGAGACAGGGTCTAGTGTAATATAAACAGAGACAGGGTCTAGTGTAATATAAACAGAGACAGGGTCCAGTGTAATATAAACAGTGACAGGGTCTAGTGTAATATAAGCAGAGACAGGGTCCAGTGTAATATAAACAGTGACAGGGTCTAGTGTAATATAAACAGTGACAGGGTCTAGTGTAATATAAGCAGAGACAGGGTCCAGTGTAATATAAGCAGAGACAGGGTCCAGTGTAATATAAACAGTGACAGGGTCTAGTGTAATATAAACAGTGACAGGGTCTAGTGTAATATAAGCAGAGACAGGGTCCAGTGTAATATAAACAGAGGCAGGGTCCAGTGTAATATAAACAGAGACAGGGTCCAGTGTAATATAAACAGTGACAGGGTCTAGTGTAATATAAACAGAGACAGGGTCTAGTGTAATATAAACAGAGACAGGGTCCAGTGTAATATAAACAGTGACAGGGTCTAGTGTAATATAAACAGAGACAGGGTCTAGTGTAATATAAACAGAGACAGGGTCCAGTGTAATATAAACAGTGACAGGGTCTAGTGTAATATAAGCAGAGACAGGGTCCAGTGTAATTTAAACAGAGACTGGGTCTAGTGTAATATAAGCAGAGACAGGGTCCAGTGTAATATAAACAGTGACAGGGTCTAGTGTAATATAAACAGAGACAGGGTCTAGTGTAATATAAACAGAGACAGGGTCCAGTGTAATATGAACAGAGACAGGGTCTAGTGTAATATAAACAGAGACAGGGCCTAGCATAATATAAAAAGGGACTGGGTCTAGTGTAATATAAACAGAGACTGTGTCTATTGCAAAATAAACAGAGACAGGGTGTAGTGTAATAAAACAGAGACAGGGTCTCGTTTGATATAGATAGAGACAGAGTCTAGTGTAATATAAACAGAGGCAGGGTCTAGTTTAATATAAACAGAGACATGGTCCAGTGTTATGTCATCTGAGACAGGGTCTAGTGTAATATAATCAGAGACAGTGTCTAGTGTAATATAAACAGAGACAGGGTCCAGTGTAATTTAAACAGTGACAGGGTTTAGTGTAATATAAACAGAGACAGGGTCCAGTGTAATATAAACAGAGACAGGGTCTAGTGTAAAATAAACAGAGACTGGATCTAGTGTAATATAACAGAGACAGAGTCTAGCGTAATATAAAAAGGGACTGGGTCTAGTGTAATATAAACAGAGACTGGGTCTAGTGAAATTTAAACAGAGACAATGTCTAGTTTGATATAGATAGAGACTGGGTCTAATGTAATACAAACAGAGACAGGGTCTAGTGTAATATAAACAGTGGCAGGGTCTAGTGAAATTTAAACAGAGACAGGGTCTAGTGTAATATAAACAGAGACATGGTCTCGTGTAATTTAAACAGAGACAGGGTCCAGTGTAATATAAATAGAGACAGGGTCTAGTGTAATATAAACAGAGACAGGGTCTAGTGTAATATAAAGAGTGACACGGTCCAGTGTAATATAAACAGAGACAGGGTCTAGTGTATCATAAATAGTTACAGTGTCTAGTGTAATAAAACCTGAGATAGGGTCTAGTTTAATAAAACAGAGACAGGGTCTCGCGCAATATAAACAGAGACAGGGTCTTGTGTAATATAAACAGAGACAGGGTCTAGTGTAATATAAACAGAGACAGGGTCTGGTGTAATATAAACAGAGACAGGGTCTAGTGTAATATAATCAGAGACAGGGTCTAGTGTAATATAAACAGAGACAGGGTCTCGTGTAATATAAACAGAGACAGGGTCTAGTGTAATATAAACGGAGACAGGGTCTAGTGTAATATAAACAGAGACAGGGTCTAGTGTAATATAAACAGAGACAGGGTCTAGTGTAATATAAACAGAGACAGGGTCTAGTGTAATATAAACAGAGACAGGGTCTAGTGTAATATAAACAGAGACAGGGTCTCGTGTAATATAAACAGAGACAGGGTCTAGTGTAATATAAACAGAGACAGGGTCTAGTTTAATAAAACAGAGACAGGGTCTAGCGCAATATAAACAGAGACAGGGTCTAGTGTAATAAAAACAGAGACAGGGTCTAGTGTAATCAAAACAGAGACAGGGTCTAGCGCAATATAAACAGAGACAGGGTCTAGTTTAATAAAACAGAGACAGGGTCTAGTGTAATATAAACAGAGACAGGGTCTAGTGTAATATAAACAGAGACAGGGTCTAGTTTAATAAAACAGAGACAGGGTCTAGTTTAATATAAAGAGAGACAGGGTCTAGCGTAATATAAACAGAGACAGGGTCTAGCGTAATATAAACAGAGACAGGGTCTAGTTTAATAAAACAGAGACAGGGTCTAGTTTAATAAAACAGAGACAGGGTCTAGTGTAATATAAACAGTGACTGTGTCTAGTGCCATATAAACAGGGACAGGGTCTAGTGTAATATAAACAGAGACAGGGTCCAGTGTAATATAACAGAGACAGGGTCCAGTTTGATATAAACAGAGAAAGAGTCTAGTGTAATATAAACAGAGACAGGGTCTAGTTTATTATAAAGAGAGACATGGTCCAGTGTAAAGTAAGCTGAGACAGGGTCTACTGTAATATAACAGAGACAGGGTCCTGTAGTGTATGTGCCTTTAAGAGCCCCATGTGTGCTGTAATGCCGGTAATGGCCACTCGGGCTATATAAGCCTGTATATTGTGTTATACCCGTTAGTACCCCTCCAGACTTTGATAGTAAACACCTATGAACCAACTCCTGTCTTCAGTGTCTCTATCAACACACAGACACTACAGTGGCGACGAAGTGGAAACGGACTTACCTACAATTCGGCAGCACCTCAAGGACATCGATTCCTCTGGCGTCCAGAAGAATCAAGAAGTGAAAGAAGCTGTTGTTTCACCAGCTGGCCAAGCTGGTGGCAGGTACTACAGTAATCCTTCCTGGGCGTCAGGCTGGGGCTCCAGCAGCTGGCTCTGCAGCTGGGCCAAGCAGCGAAAGCGGAGGCAAGCAGCAACAGATGGGGAGGGAGCACTCGGGAGACGGCTGTGGCTGCAAGCAGGTCGGCGTTCAGACCTACAGAGAGAGTCCAGCGGGAAGAAGTCTCCAACTGTAAATAAAAAAAGAATGGAAACCGCGGGAAACAGCGATGTCATCGGCAGCAGCGGCGGGAAAGCGCGGGAAGCACCATATCTTTTCTACAGCAAAGGAAAAGCGCGGGAAGCGCCATATCTTTTCTAAGATGCCTAATTCTGGCAATATTGATGCTTTTGATAACGAGATAGAGGATTGGACCATATATGTGGAAAGAGTGGAGGTATATTGCACCGCAAATGGAATAGAAGATGAGAAAAAAGCTTCAGTACTTCTGGATCTAATGGGCGCAAAGACATACAAGCTGTTACGAAACTTAATCACTCCAGCCGAACCGATGGACAAGAATTTTAAGGAGATTGTTGATACCCTACACTGCCAATTCGAGGCATGACTGGCAGATTCTCTGCGAGACAAATTCGTCTGCGGTCTCCTAAGTGTAGGAACACAAAAACAGCTATTTTCTGAGAAAGATTTAACACTGGACAAGGCTTTCAGTGCAATAGGAGCTGCAGTGATACAGCAAAGGCCACAGGACTTCGGCACCCATGAAATGACACGGGGTTTCGAGAGATGTTATCGCTGCGGCAGATCCACCCATGACCAGAGGGACTGCTGGTTCAAGGACAAAGCATGCAGGCAATGCGGAAAGATGGGACACATTCCACGTGTGTGCCGATCTGGAAACAAAAAATCCACTAACAGGAAAAGAATCAATAAGGAAAAGCACAGAAAGGTACAAATGATGACAGACAGTAGCTCCGAAGACCAGAAGAGCGATAGCGACTCCGGGAACAAGAGATTAAGCTCTCTCAAATTACATAATGTAATTGCCAATGAAGATTAACAGACCATTTGGGTTACCCTCACAATAGCAGGGTCCCCAGTTAAAATGGAGCTAGATACAGGATCAGCTCTGACCGTCATAAATTGACGGGATTACGAGCGGCTATTTCCGCATATACCTTTAAAAGACACATCCATTATCTTGAAAACATATACGGGGCAGAAAGTATACCCCAAAGGCAAAATAAGGGTGCCTGTTGTATACAACGGCAAGGAAATACAGAAGTTGTATTTATATGTTCTACAAGACGGGACGTGAATGGATCAGGAAAGTACGTTTAGACTGGCACTCCATTCAGGCACTGACGGTGACCAGTAAGGAAATAAATGATGATGACGTCATACCTGAACAAGTAAAAGACATCTTGGCCAACACCAAGGAAGTGTTTCAAGAGAAACTAGGAACGTTGAAAGGCATCACCGCCTCAATAAAAGTGGAAGATGCAGCAATTCCCAAGTTTTTAAGGCAAGACCGGTGCCATACGTAATTCAGCCAGCAGTCGAGGCAGAGCTGGAGAATTTGGAAAAGGCAGGCGTATTATCTAAAATAGATTGGAGCGAGTGGGCAACACCCATCGTCCCAGTCTTGAAGAAAGCATTGAAGAATCATAAATCTGAAGAACAGAGAAAAATTCGCATCTGTGGAGACTTCAAGGTGACTGTAAACCCGGTCCTTCACACGGTACAGTATCCTCTTCCGAGGATAGAAGATATTTTCGCCTCACTATCCGGAGGGAAATGTTTCACCAAAATTGACTTGGCACAGGCATAGCTACAGATGGAGGTTGAAGAGGCCTCTAAAAAATATCTCACGATAAATACACACAAAGGTCTGTACCAGTACAATCTCCTGGTTTTCGGAGTAGCATCCGCTCCAGCTATCTGGCAAAGAGCTATGGAGCAAGTCCTCCAAGGGATTCTGGGTACTCAATGCGACCTGGACGACATCCTTATAACAGGAGAAAATGACAACGAGCAACTTGCCAATTTGGAGCAGGTGCTCACTAGGCTGAGAGAACGGGGCCTACGAGCAAATCGCCCCAAGTGCGAATTTTCCCGAAATCTAATATATTTTTTCTGTATGTAATATGTGTGCTACTTTGAACCTATGGACAGGACTGCACTACTTGTAGGGCGTAGTGATACGCAGTACCACTCCTGGCCATAGGGGTATAAATAGTACTGTGGGTACTGATCTCCCCTCAGTTCCCGCCTGTGGGCATGAAGTAAAGACCTACGTGCAGTCCCTACCTCCAACCAGTAAAGACCTGTTTGAGTTATACGTTTAAGTCTTTGTGTTAATTGTTCAATACAATACACATACTTAACAATATTGTCGCCACATAATAAATAAGGAATGGCTGCATAAGTCACCTGAGAAAATTGAAGCGGTCATAAAAGCCCCAGCACCTGAAAATGTTTCACAATTAAGGTCGTTCCTGGGATTAATAAATTACTATCATAAATTTTTACCGAACTTATCAACTCTTCTACACCCTCTTAATGAAGTGCTACAAACAGGAGTAATTTGGAAATGGAACGAAGACTGTAAACGTGCCTTCCATAAATGCAAAGACTTAATCACATTCGAAGAAGTTTTGGCTCATTACAACCCATCACTGCCAATCAGACTGGTGTGCGATGCATCCCCTTACGGCATTGGAGCAGTATTATCGCATAAATTCTCTGATGGCTCGGAACGGCCGATAGCTTTTGCGTCACGATCATTGAACTCAGCTGAGCGTAACTATGCCCAGATCGACAGGGAAGCACTCAGCCTGGTATGGGGAGTGAAGATATTCAACCATTACCTACACGGACAAAAATTTACCTTGTTGACTGAACATCAACCCATCATCTCCATATTCAACCCTAAAAAGGGTGTTCCCATTATGACAGCGCAAAGGCTACAGAGGTGGTCCCTTTTTCTAGGGGCACACCAATACAACATAGAATACAAAGGATCAAAACAGCATGGGAATGCTGACGGTTTATCGCGCCTACTGTTGCCAATGGTAGAAGAGGCACCTACAGTAGACCCACTGGCGATGTTCCACTCTACCATAGTGGAATGTGTACCAGTAACAAATTCTGCCATTGAAAGGGAGACGAGAAATGACCCGACTCTCTCACGGATCTACGATTTAACAGTGAATGGATGGCCAGCACATGGCGAACCACCGTTGCCAGCATTCTCGCAAAGAAGAGAACAGCTGTCAGTGTGCCGAGGAACCTTGATGTGTGGATCCAGAGTGGTGATTCCACCCAAACTCCAGGATAAAGTGCTAAAGGAGCTTCACGAGGGGCATCTGGGTGGAGTGAAAATGAAGAACCTAGCCAGGGCGTTTGTATGGTGGCCAGGTATCGATGGAGACATCGAAGAAATGACCAAGAGCTGCCAAGGATGCCAGAAGGTCCAAAACGCTCCACCACAAGCCCCTCTACATCCATGGGAGTGGCCCTCATCTCCCTGGGAAAGGGTACACATCGACTTTGCTGGTCCATTTATGGACTCAATGTTCTTAATCGCGGTTGATGCACACTCCAAGTGGCCGGAGGTAATAAAGATGTCCTCCACCACCACGGAAAAAACCATCACAGTATTAAGGACCATATTTGCCAGGAATGGGCTGCCTGAACAGATCTGTTCTGATAATGGACCGCAATTTGTGTCCGAAGAATTCAGGAAGTTCTTAAAAAACAATGGGGTTAAGCACTACACGTCCGCCCCATACCATCCCGCCACCAATGGATTGGCTGAAAGGTTTGTCCAGACCTTCAAGAAGGCCATAAAGGCCATGGGTAATGAAGACATAAAACTTCAGCATAAGGTAGATAACTTCTTGTTTGCATACGGGAATGCAACACATATGGTTACAAACCAAACTCCCGCCATGATGTTCTTCAATAGAAGCCTAGGATGCCGGCTGGATTTGATCAAGCCAAACATCAGAAGGGACTTGGAGAACCGGCAATTTCAAGGCATGAATGAAAGGCCAACTAGAACCTTCCAGATAGGTCAACAAGTTTTGGCCCGGGACTACCGTACCGAGAAATGGCAGCCTGGAGCTATTTGCACACGATTAGGACCGCTGATGTATACCGTGGACATTGGAGAAAGCATAATAAGGCGCCATGCTGACCAGATCATAGAGTCATCCGAAAAGGGACAACCTACACCACAACTCTATACGCCTAATGATGAAGTAGAGATACCCATAGTATCTACCTCCGATCCGGTGATACTGGAACCACATGAACCCGACACTGGCATTCAAGCCGAATCAGCCTTACCAAAAGAACCTACGACACCACCAGAAACTACTACACCACCGAGGCGTTATCCGGACCGAGTCAGGAAGCCTCCAGAGAGACTGACTTATAATTGATTAACTGCAGCAATGTGTAGATTATTGTTCTTGTAACATGTAATTAGTGATTACTTAAAATATTATGTACTGGTTGGCTAAAAGGGGAGGAATTGTAGTGTATGTGCCTTTAAGAGCCCCCTGTGTACTATAATGCCGGTAATGGCCACTCGGGCTATATAAGCCTGTATATTGTGTTGTAACAGTTAGTTCACCTCCAGACTTTGTTCAGTAAACACCTGTGAAACCAACTCCTGCCTTCAGTGCCTCTATTAACACACGGATACAACAACTGAGTCTACTGTTATATAAACAGTGACCGGGTCTAGTGTAATATAAATAGTGACTGTGTCTAGTGCGGAATAAACAGATACAGGGCCCAGTGCAATATAAACAGACACAGGGTCCAGTGTAATATAAACAGAGACAGGGTCTAGCGTAACATAAACAGAGACTGGGTCTAGTGTAATATAAACAGGAACAGGGTCCAGTGTAATATAAACAGTGACAGGGTCGAGTGTAATATAAACAGAGACAGGGTCCAGTGTAATATAAACAGAGACAGGGTCTAGTGTAATATAACAGAGACACGGTCTAGTTTAATAATACAGAGAAAGGGTCCAGCGTAATATAAACAGAGACAGGGTCTAGTGTAATATAAAAAGAGAGGGTCGAGTGTAATATAAACAGTGACAGTGTCTATTGTAATATAAACAGAGACAGGGTCTAGTGTAATATAAACAGAGACAGGGTCTAGTGTAATAGAAACAGAGACAGGGTCTAGTGTAATAGAAACAGAGACAGGGCCTAGTGTAATATAAACAGCGACAGGGTCTAGTGTAATATAAACAGAGACAGGGCTTAGTGTAATATTAACAGAGGCAGAGTCTACTGTAATATAAACAGAGACAGGGTCAGGTGTAAAATAAAGAGAGACAGGGTCTAGTGTAATATAAACAGAGACAGGGTCTAGTGTAAGATAAAGAGAGACAGGGTCTAGTGTAATATAAACAGAGACAGGGTCTAGTGCAATATAAAGAGAGACAGGGTCGAGTGTAATATAAACAGAGACAGGGTCTAGTGTAATATAAAGAGAGACAGGGTCTAGTGTAATATAAACTGAGACAGGGTGCAGTGTAATATAATCTGAGACAGGGCCCAGTGTAATATAAACAGAGACAGGGTCTAGTGTAATATAAACAGAGATTGGGTCTAGTGTAATTTAAACAGAGATAGGGTCTAGTGTAATATAAACAGTGACAGGGTCTGGTGTAATATAAACAGAGATAGGGTCTAGTGTAATATAAACAGGGTCAGGGTCTCGTGTAATATAAACAGAGACAAGGTCTAGTGTAATATAAACAGAGACAGGTTCTAGTGGAATATAAACAGAGACAGGGTCTTGTGTAATATAAACAGAGGGCGGGTCTAGTGTAATATAAACTGAGACAGGGTGTAGTTTAATATAAACTGAGACAGGGCCCAGTGTAATATAAACTGAGACAGGGTCCAGTGTAATATGAAGAGAGACAGGGCCTAGTGTAATATAAACATAGACATGGTCTAGTGTAATATAAACAGAGACAGTGTCTAGTTTAATATAAACAGAGACAGGGCCTAGTGTAATATAAACAGAGACAGGGTCTAGTGTAATATAAACAGAGACAGTGTCTAGTGTAATATAAACAGAGACAGGGTCTAGTGTAATATAAACAGCGACAGGGTCTAGTGTAATATAAACAGAGTCAGGGCCTCGTGTAATATTAACAGAGGCAGAGTCTACTGTAATGTAAACAGAGACAGGGTCAAGTGTATTATAAACAGAGACAGGGTCTAGTGTAATATAAAGAGAGACAGGGTCTAGTGTAATATAAGCAGAGACAGGGTCTGCTGTAATATAAACAGAGACAGGGTCTAGCGTAATATAAACAGAGACAGGGTCTAGTGTAATATAAATAGAGACAGTGTCTGCTGTAATATAAACAGAGACAGGGTCTAGTGTAATATAAAGAGAGACAGGGTCTAGTGTAATACAAAGAGACAGGGTCTAGTGTAATATAAACAGAGACAGGGTCTAGTGTAATATAAACAGAGACAGGGTCTAGTGTAATATTGTGGGAGACTACAGTCTCCCGCGTAAAGAAATAGGCAACACAGCGAGCTACAAGAAATATGTCTTTACTCCCACTCTCACAATACTGTACTGAATTCGTAAAGCCCGCGAACCTGTGATGACTCACGGATTGGTCACCTGCTGGAACCTGATTGGTTTTCCTTCTCTCAGCGGCAGGCAAGTCTGAACATGCCTTATTCCTCTCAGCTTGCAACTGTCTTGCGGGGGGAGGGGAATACAGCAGTTAAAAGGGGATTATACAGGTTTATCTACATACACACAGTGTCTCCCCAATGTGGCAATGCCAAATATGCCCCCCCAGAATCCTCGTTAACTGTAAAAGTCAGTCTCTGCGGAGGTTTGACCAAACGGCTGTAGTAGCCATCTGGCGTGTGAGGAGGGCTGTCTGGGAGGTCAGCAGGTTGGTTCGTCAGCTCGTCTGCCGGTGGGCTGGCTGGACGGGCTGCCGGCGAAGGTGGGGGCGGCGGCCGGGGAGTAAGGTTCTGGCGTGTCTTGGTCCTCTTGTGGGGCCGCCGCCAACGCGGGGGGTCTGCCCCGCCATGGGGGAAGAGCCGGACGAAACGGGAAGCTGAGGTCCAGGTGCGCTGGTTTGAGGCGGTCTACTGAAATAAGGTCTGGCTTCCCGCCGACGTCGATAAGAAAAGCTTTGTCCCCCATCTCCAATACTGAGAAGGGGTCGGTGTATGGTGCCTGCAGCGGGCCTCTGTGCGCGTCCCGGTGCACGAAGACGAACTCCGCATGTCGTAAGTCCCGAGGCACGTAGGACGGCTGCGGGCCGTGTTGCGAAGTGGGCACTGGACGGAATTGCTGGGCCGCGTCCTGGTGCAGGGAAAGCTGTCTGGCGGCTGACCACGGCTCCATTGTCAGGGGGAGGAAGTCGCCTGGTGCTCTGAGCTGTTGGCCGTAGACCATCTCGGCCGCGGAGGCGCGGAGGTCCTCTTTGGGTGCGGTGCACAATCCCAGGAGGACCCAGGGTAGTTTGTCGATCCAGCTGGTGTCGGCCAGGCTGGCGCGGAGGGAGGCTTTCAAGGAACGATGAAAGCGCTCGCAGAGTCCGTTGGCCTGCGGGTGGTAGGCTGTTGTCCTGTGCAACTTGGTGCCGAGGCCGGCGGTGATGGCATTCCATAAGTGGGAGGTGAACTGGGGGCCTCTGTCCGAGGATATGTCGGTCGGCACGCCGAACCAGGCCACCCATGTCGAGACGAATGCTCGCGCGACGTCGGTCGTGGTGGTGGAGGCGAGGGGAACTGCCTCGGGCCATCTGGTGGTGCGGTCGACGATCGTGAGCAGGTGTGTGAAACCGTGCGACGGCGGCAAGAGGCCTACCAGATCGACGTGGACGTGGTCGAAACGCCTCTCGGGCACCGGGAAACACTCCAATGGCGCCTTGGTGTGCTGCTGGACCTTAGCGCGCTGACACGCCACGCATGTGTTGGTCCAGTCTCTCACATCCTTGTGGAGTCCAGGCCAGACGAACTTGGCGGACATGAGTTTCTGAGACGCACGCATCCCTGGTTGTGAGAGGCCGTGGATGATGTCGAAAACTCGCTTGCGCCAGGCGGATGGGACGACCGGCCTAGGCGAGGCGACTGAGACGTCGCACAGGAGGGTTGTGCCGGCTGCGTGGAAGTGGATGTCGGCCAGAGTGAGGCTGGTGGTTGACGTCCTGAGGGCCTGGATCTCCGCATCGGCGGCCTGGTCTCTCGCCATGCTGGTGTAGTCGACGCCCAGGTGCACTGCGTGGAGCGAGGGTCTTGAGAGGCAGTCGGCCACCAAATTGTCCTTGCCAGCGAGGTGGCGGATGTCCGTGGTGAACTCTGAGATGAAGTTGAGTTGGCGCTGTTGGTGCGCGGACCAGGGTTCGGTTACTTTGGCCATGGCGAAAGTCAGCGGTTTGTGGTCCACGAATGCGGTGAACGGCCGGCCTTCCAGGAGGAAATGTAAGTGCTGGATTGCCAGGAACAGGGCCAGGAGCTCTCTGTCGAACGTGCTGTAGGCCTGCTCGTTCTTGCGCAGCTGTCGGCTGAAAAATGCCAGTGGCTGCCACGCGCCTTTGACCCACTGTTGCTGGACAGCGCTGACGGCGTAATCCGAGGCGTCCGTGGTGAGGGCGGTCTTGGCGCCCGGGATGGGGTGGGCCAGTAGTGTGGCGTTGGCCAAGGCGCTTTTGGTCTGGTGGAAGGCTGTCACCATCTCGCTGGACCAGGTGAGTTGCTCTTTGCCCGTATTGCCCCTGGTGGCTTCATAGAGGGGGCGCATGAGTGAGGCGGCCTTGGGCACGAAACGGTGATAGATATTGACCATCCCCAAAAATTTCTGTAGCGCCTTGACCGAGGTGGGCTGGGGAAAGTCCGCCACCGCCTGCACCTTGGAAGGTAGGGGAATGGCTCCCCTTTGCGAGATTCTGTGGCCGAGAAAGTCAATTTGGGCTGCTCCGAACTGGCATTTGGCCGGGTTGACGATTAGCCCGTGTTGGCTGAGGCGCTGGAAAAGAGAGCGCAAATGCGCGATGTGCTCGGCCTTGCTGGTGCTGGCCACGGCGATATCGTCCAGATAGATGAACAGGAAGCTCAGGTCCCGTAGGACGGAATCCATGAGCCGTTGGAAGGCCTGTGCGGCGTTCTTGAGCCCGAAGGGCATGCACAGGAACTCAAACAGTCCGAAGGGGGTGATGACTGCCGTCTTCTGGACGTCTGCGTGGTGGACGGGGACCTGATGGTAGCCGCGAATCAGGTCGACCTTGGAAAAAACGGACTTTCCTGCTAGGTGTGCCGAGAAGTCTTGGATGTGCGGAATGGGGTATCTTATCGGGCGTGGTGGCATCGTTGAGCCGTCTGTAGTCGCCGCAGGGGCGCCAGCCACCGTCCGGCTTGGGCACAATGTGAAGGGGGGACGACCAGGGGCTGTTCGAGCGGCGGATGATGCCCAGTTTCTCCACCGTGGCGAATTCTTCCTTGGCCACCACCATCTTGGCTGGGTCCAGGCGTCTGGCTCGGGCGAACACTGGTGGTCCCGTAGTGGCGATGTGGTGCTTGACACCATGCTTGGCTGCCGCAGCTGAGAAGGTTGGTTGTGTGAGCCACGGGAAATCTGCGAGTAGGCGGGCGTAATCGTCATCCGCCAGGGCAGAGCAGGACCCGACGAAGGCCGGGCTGTTGCTCTGCTGGCAGGCCAGTGAAGCGAAAGTTGCTGCGTCGATCAGGCGCCTGTCGCGGACGTCGACCAGGAGTCCGTGGGCACAAAGAAAATCGGCGCCCAGCAAGGGATGTGCCACCGAGGCCGTCACGAAATCCCACGTAAATCGCTGGCCGTTGAAACAAACCTCGGCCCGTCGCTTTCCAAAAGTAGCGATGGCTGCACCATTTGCTGCCACGAGGGGTGGGCCGCTGCAGCCTGCCTGGATGTCGAGCTGGGAGGCAGGAATTATGCTGCATTGGGCTCCGGTGTCGCAAAGGAATCTGCGCCCTGAAAGGGAGTCGGTTATGTACAGCAGTTTACCTGCGGTGCCGATGGCCATCGTGGCGGCGGGGGTGCGGTCGAGCGGGCCAAGACGGCGGCACGGGGCTGGCGCGTTGGGCCGGGCGGCCATCTTGGTTTGATCGAAAGAGCAGGGTGCTCTGCAGCGTTGGGCCTTGTGGCCGAAACGCGCGTGGTAGTAGCATAGTTCTGCGGCCTGGCGTGGCGGCGCGCGCTCGGTGCTGTCGGGGAGCCTCGCGGCTGCACAGCCGAGTTGGGTGACGGTGAAGACTTTGTCCGTGGCGGCTGCCAGTTGTACGCAATCCGTGACCAGGGACCCCGCGAGGGCAGTCTGTACCTGCTGAGGAAGCAGGCTGAGGAAAAGGGCCCGAAACAAGAAGCACTGCAGTTCAGAGCCCAGGAGCGCACGCATCCGGCTCATCAACTGGGTCGGGGTAGAGTCGCCGAGGCCTGGTAGTGAAAGAAGCCTACGGGCCCTCTCCTCCCCGGACAGGCCGTAAGCCTGCAGCAAGCGGTCCTTAATGGTTGAGTACTTGCCGGTCTGTGGTGGGTTCCCCAGCAGGTCGAGAACTTCGGCGGCGGTGGAGCTTGCTAGTGCTGAGACTACGTGGAGTACCTTTCTTCATCATCTTGAACCCTGCGAAGGGTGAATTGGGCCTCCGTGTGCGCGAACCAAGCTGGTGCTTGGTGTTCCCAGAAGGTGGGGAGCTTCAAGGACGCGGCGCCAGCCGACATCAGGCTGCTGCTGGTTGCCGTCGGGTCGTTGCTGGCCTCTGTAGGGCTACGTGAGTCGGGGGCTTCGGCCGCCGACATTCGGGGTCACCAATGTGGGAGACTACAGTCTCCCGCGTAAAGAAATAGGCAACACAGCGAGCAACAAGAAATAGGTCTTTACTCCAACTCTCACAATACAGTACTGAATTCGTAAAGCCCGCTAACCTGTGAAGACTCACGGATTGGTCACCTGCTGGAACCTGATTGGTTTTCCTTCTCTCAGCAGCAGGCAAGTCTGAACATGCCTTATTCCTCTCAGCTTGCAACTGTCTTGCAGGGGGAGGGGAATACAGCAGTTAAAAGGGGATTATACAGGTTTATCTACATACACACAGTGTTTCCCCAATGTGGCAACGCCACAATATAAACAGAGACAGGGCCGAGTGTAATATAAACAGAGATGGGGCCCAGTGTAATACAAAGAGAGACAGGGTCTAGTGTAATATAAACAGAGACAGGGTCTAGTGTAATATAAACAGAGACAGGGTCCAGTGTAATATAAAGAGAGACAGGGTCTAGGGTAATATAAACAGAGACAGGGTCTAGTGTAATATAAAGAGAGACAGGGTCTAGTGTAATATAAACAGAGACAGGGTCTAGTGTAATATAAACAGAGACAGGGTCTAGTGTAATATAAACAGAGACAGGGTCTAGTGTAATATAAACAGAGACAGGGTCGAGTGTAATATAAACAGAGACAGGGTCTAGTGAAATATAAAGAGAGACAGGATGTAGTGTAATATAAACAGAGACAGGGCCTAGTGTAACATAAACAGAGACAGGGTCTAGTGGAATATAAACAGAGACAGGGTCTAGTGTAATATAAACAGAGACAGGGCCTAGTGTAATATAAACAGAGACAGAGTCTGGCGTAATATAAACAGAGACAGGGTCTAGTGTAATATCAAGAGAGACAGGGTCTTGTATATTATAAACAGAGACAGGGTCTAGTGTAATATAAAGAGAGACAGGATCTAGTGTAATATAAACAGGGACAGGGTCTAGTGTATTATAAACAGAGACAGGGTCTAGTGTAATATAAACAGGGACAGGGTCTAGTGTATTATAAACAGAGACAGGGTCTAGTGTAATACAAAGAGAGACAGGGTCTAGTGAAATATAAACAGAGACAGGGTCTAGTGTAATATAAACAGAGACAGGGTCTAGTGTAATATAAACAGAGACAGGGTCTAGTGTAATATAAACAGAGACAGGGTCTAGTGTAATTTAAACAGAGATAGGGCCTAGTGTAATATAAACAGAGACAGGGTCTCGTCTAATATAAACAGAGACAGGGGCCTAGAAATTAAGCATAGCCACTTTTGGGGCGGTAAAGTCGGGCGGCCGCTGAAGTTTGCGCCCGGCGCAAAGTCGAGGCCACTTCGCCAATATTCAGTAGCATCGCCCTAAGAGGTTGCTGCTGCGCTAAAACTGGCGATGCACGACTATCTTTAGGCGCTAAGCCGGCGGTGCTGAGTGATACCGCCGAGGCCGGGCGCAGCGCAGGTGCGGTGATTTTTTGATTGACGGCAGACACGCTGGCCCCGGCCAGCTCTTAAAGGGGGAAGGGTCGATTTGTTTGCCTGCAACGCCCTGGACACTGCAGCCCTCCACCTAGGCCTGAGCACTGCTACTGCAACTCTTTACCGCCCAGGACGATGCAGAAGTCCCGGGAGAGAGCGCAGCGCTTTAGCGAAGGTGACCTGAGGCTGCTGGTTAGCTCAGTGGAGCAAAGACGCCATGTTTTGTTTCCTGACAGTGGCAAGAAGCCGCTGGCCAGCGTCTACCGCAAAGCCTGGAGGGAGGTCTCCAACAGGGTGACATCCAACAGCGTGGTTGCCAGGAATCCTGTACAATGCAGGAAGAAGTTCAACGACCTCACTCGGATTGTCAGGGTGAGTACCCTTTCCAGTGTCCTCTCCATCCTTGCATGTGCACCTCACATTATGGACAAAGGGACCTGAAAGCCCTAATGGCCAGCCCTCATCCAGCAGCTATGGGACTGGCATGAACATCAATTGCACATTCTGCACTTTACACACTGTCCAAGCTATTCGACCATGGGAGGCAGTGCAGACAAGATCAGGGCTACACAATGTCCAAGCTATTCGACCATGGGAGGCAGTGCAGACAAGATCAGGGCTACACACCGTACTTAGAGGCCGTCCTTTCTCTTGCAGGCCAAGCTGGCTAACAACAAGCGTAGCCAGATTGCGACCGGGGGAGGCCGACCTCAGCTCCAAGAGCTCACCGACCTCGACCAGCGCGTGGAGCGCATTATGGGAGGCCGGCTGATTGGCCCCGTTGCCACTGGAGATGCCGACCCTGTTCTGGGCACCAATGGTAAGGACATCACCTTTTGGACCTCTCTCGTTCCACTTGCGCATCAGATCAACATCCTTTGCCACTGTCCGACCAATGCGGTGAATGGCACCACTCATGCCTCCCTCTCTGACGCCCTGTCCTCACTCTAAAGCTACTCTTGTGTCTTCCTGCTTTCAGATGGTGACTCGCCAGGTGAGGAGGAGGTCCCTCAAGCTGCCAGTGTCAGCCCCTCGGAAGAGGAGGAGGAGGAAGAGGAAGCCGGCCCATCAGTGGCACCCTCAGCTGCGGCAGCCCATGGCGATGTAGGGGACACAGCTTCCCTGGAGGAAGGGTCGGAGGAGAGTCAAGTTCCGGGGCCCAGCGGCCTGCAGCAACGCGGGAGGGGTGGGGAAGCTCGGCGGCCTTCTCCCCAGAGGGTGAGTGCGGCCTCCAGTCCTGCGACGGTCAGCGCAGAGGAGGTTCGCTTCCTAGAGGAGATGGCCGTCAACTCTGAGCGCAGGCACACTGAGCTCATGGTGGTAGTGGCACGGATGCCTGACTCCAGAGAGTCACTGGCTAAGAGTGTCCAGGAATTCGGGGCGGCACAGGCCAGGAGTCTGCAGGAATTCAGGGCAGCACAGGCCAGGAGTCTGCAGGAATTCGGGGCAGCACAGGCCAGGAGTCTGCAGGAATTCGGGGCAGCACAGGCAGCTAGTATCCAAATGCTCAGTCGTGCCGTCAAGCCACTGGCTGGTCTCATGCGGTCACAGACCAGGGCAACACGGGCACTAACTGCTGACACACTCGCTGCGTCAGGCAGGCATCACCAGGGCACCCGCCGCGCTGCAGCAGCACAGCGGTCTGTCCTTCAGCAGATTGGTGCGCATGCTGCAGTGCTGGCCCGGGCGAGTGCCACTGTATCAGGCGACCAGCGAGCGCCTGCGATCAGCCAGCTGGCCCCCATTCCTGCAGCCACCACTGCCACTCCCCCAGTGCAGCTGCCATGAGCTGCTGGACAGACTGATGCCGCCCAGCCACAGCTGCAGCAGTCACCAGCCGGCCCCTCGAGGGCCAGAGCTCGTGCAGGCCAACCCCCAAGGGCATCTGCCGTCACGCCATGTGCCCCTCAGGAGCCTTCCCCCAGCCTTGCTGCAGCCACTGGGCTCACATTGAGGAGGAGCAGCAGGGCGGCCAGGGGCCACACAAAGATGCGCAAGGCATCGCCCTCGCGGGGCAAAAAGTAGAATGTGTGGGCCGTTGTGTTTGTTTGTTATGAAGGCCGAAGATGTTGTGTTTGGTTTTTATGAAGGCCGAAAATGTTATGTTTGTTTTTTATGAAGGCCGAGGATCACAGTCATTTTTGTTTCACTGTTTTGAGCATCCTCTCCAGGTTGTGGGAGCCAGTTATGTGTCTGACTGTTTTTTGGGGGGGTTTTCTGTTGTTGTTTGTCATGCGGGAAGGGCACAGAGTTTGTGAAATAAACAATTTTCTTTATTCAGATTGTCCATGTTTGAACTTTCAAGTCTTTGTTGCCTTGACCGGCTGAGGGCTTGCGGAGCGGCTCCATTCATCTTCTTTCATTGGCACAAGCCATTCCCTGAGAGGGGGCCTAGAACCTATGTTCAATAAGCCGCCGACGGGCGGCCCTTGGACCTTGTGCCTCCCTCCTGTGCTGGTCCTCCTCCTCCTGCTCCTCCTCCTGAGGTGGTGCTCCAATCTGTGGTGGCAGTGCCTGAGTCCTGCGGATAGCCAGGTTGTGCAGCATGCAGCAAGCGACCACAAAATGGGAGACTCGCTCCGGAGAATACTGCAGGGCTCCGCCGGAATGATCCAGGCAGTGGAACCGTTGCTTCAGGATGCCGATTGTTTGTTCGATGATGTTCCTGGTCGCTTGATGGCTGTCGTTGTATGCCTCTTCAGCAGGGGTCCTGGGCGCGTGGAGCGGGGTCATGAGTCAGGTACACAAAGGGTAGCCTTTGTCCCCGATAAGCCATCCTCGTGGCTGAGGCTGTGCCTGGAACATGTCAGCCACAGTAGTCTGTCGCAGGATGAAGGCATCATGGCTGCTGCCTGGAAAGCGGGCATTGACAGCTAGGATCAGCTGCCTGTGGTCACACACCAGCTGCACGTTCAGCGAATGGTAGCCCTTCCGGTTGCGGTAATCCTCGGCATTCTCCACAGGTGCCCGCAAAGCCACATGCGTGCAGTCAATGGCGCCCTGCACCATGGGGAAGCCGGCTATTCTTCCAAATCCATTGCACGCTGTTGCTGCTTGTCCAGGGTCATCGGGAAGGACATGAACTGACGTCTCCTTCTGAAAAGGGCATTGGTCACCTGGCGGATGCAGCAATGCACGGCGAACTGGGAGATGTTAGCAATGTCCCCAGCAGCGGATTGGAAGGAGCCGGTGGCATAGAAGTTGAGAGCCACCGTCACCTTCACTGCCACCGACAGAGATGTACTGCACCTCAGCTGTAGCTGCAGATCCCTCTGAAGCAGCTGGCAGATCTCTGTGACCACCTCCCTTTGGACTCGCAGCCTCCTAACACACTGCTCGTCAGACATGTTGAGATAGGAGAACTGCTGGCGGTAGACCCTGGGTGGGTAAGGCCTCCCTTGGCGATGCCTGTTGCCCCCTCTCCGTCTAGCCAGGGCTCGTACTCTCTCACGGCGTCTGTGAGCCCTTTGGATGTAATTGTGAAAGCCAGCGTTGACACCCATTGCAGCCCCCATAATATGCTGGCAAACAATGAGATATCAATGAGGCCAAAAACAATTGCAAAGCTGTGGCCTGAAGCCAGAAGTACCTGTCCTAGTGTTGGGCCAAAGCAGTAAGCTCTCTACCTTGGTCTCTCTCCAAAGATCCGTTACACAAGAATGAGTGCTGCAAAATGGCAGCCTTTTATAGTGCAGGGGAAGTGCCCTTTAATTTGCGCTCCCCGCGGCCCGCATCGGCTGAGCACCGTTCCACTCAACAGCCGCTAGGGCCGCCAGGCACACAATGGGCCGGCGTGACTGAAGATCCGGTTGGGGGCGCACAAAGGGCGTTGCACGAGGAAATGACGTCATGATTTGCGTGCGCAGCTGAGCGCGCTTTGCGCCGGCGCTAAATGTCTACTGAAGTTGGGGCGAGGCGCAGATCGCGCTGCGCCCGGGCGCTAAGCGCCTAGCGCTCGACATCTACTCCTCCTAAGGCGCTAACGGCTGGTGCAACCAACTGAATTTCTAGCCCAGGGTCTGGAGCAATATAAACAGACACAGGGTCTAGTGTAATATAAACAGAGACCGGGTCGAGTGTAATATAAACAGTGACAGGCCGAGTGTAATATAAACAGAGGCATGGTCTAGCGTAATATTAACAGAGACAGGGTCTAGTGTAATATAAACAGTGACATGGTCTAGATAGACAGGGTCTAGTGTAATATAAACAGAGACAGGGTCTAGTGTAATATAAACAGAGACAGTGTCTAGTGTAATATAAACAGTGACAGGGTCTAGTGTAATATAAACAGAGACAGGGTCTAGTGTAATATAAACAGAGACAGGGTCTAGTGTAATATAAACAGTGACAGGGTCGAGTGTAATATAAAGAGAGACCGGGTCGAGTGTAAAATAAAGAGAGACAGGGACTAGTGTAACGTAAACAGAGACAAGGTCTAGTCTAATATAAACAGAGACAGGGTCTGGTGTAATATAAACAGAGACAGGGTCCAGTGTAATATAAACAGAGACAGTCTAGTGTAATATAAACAGTGACAGGCCTCGTGTAATATAAACAGAGACAGGGTCTAGTGTAATATAAACAGACAGGGTCTCGTGTAATATAAACAGTGACAGGGTCTAGTGTAATATAAACAGAGACAGGGTCTGGTGTAATATAAACAGAGACAGGGCCTAGTGTAGAAGAAACAGAGACAGGGCCTAGTGTAATATAAACAGAGACAGGGTCCAGTGTAATATTATCAGAGACAGGGTCTAGAGTAATATAAACAGAGACAGGGTCTAGTGTAATATAAACAGAGACAGGGCCTAGTGTAATATAAACAGAGACAGGGTCTTGTGTAAAATAAACAGAGACATGGTCTAGTGTAATATTAACAGAGACAGTGTCAAGTGTAATATAAAGAGAGACAGGGTCTAGTGTAATATAAACAGAGACAGGGTCTCGTGTAATATACACAGAGATAGGGTCCAGTGTAATATAAACAGAGACAGTGTCTAGTGTAATATAAACAGAGACAGGGTCTAGTGTAATATAAACAGAGACAGGGCCTAGTGTAATATAAAGAGAGACAGGGCCTAGTGTAATATAAACAGAGACAGGGTCTAGTGTATAAAAAACAGAGACAGGGTCTAGTGTAATATAAACAGAGACAGGGTCTAGAGTAATATAAACAGAGACAGGGTCTAGTGTAATATAAAGAGAGACAGGGTCTAGTGTAATATAAACAGAGACAGAGTCTAGTGTAATATAAACAGAGACAGGGTCTAGAGTAATATAAACAGAGACAGGGTCTAGAGTAATATAAACAGAGACAGGGTCTAGAGTAATATAAACAGAGACAGGGTCCAGTGTAATATAAACAGAGACAGGGTCTAGAGTAATATAAATAGAGACAGGGTCTAGTGTAATATAAAGAGAGACAGGGTCTAGTGTAATATAAACAGAGACAGAGTCTAGTGTAATATAAACAGAGACAGGGTCTAGTGCAAAATAAACAGAGACAGGGTCCAGTGTAATATAAACAGAGACAGGGTCTAGTGTCATTTAAACAGAGACAGTGTCTAGTATAATATAAACAGAGACAGGGCCTAGTGTAATATAAACAGAGACAGTGTCTAGTGTAATATAAACAGAGACAGGGTCTAGTGTAATATAAACAGAGACAGGGTCTAGTGTAATATAAACATAGACAGAGTCTCGTGTAATATAAACAGAGACAGGGCCTAGTGTAATATAAACAGAGACAGGGTCTAGTGTAAAATAAACAGAGACAGGGTCTAGTGTAATATAAGCAGAGACAGTGTCTAGTGTCATATAAACAGAGACAGGGCCTACTGTAATATAAACAGAGACAGGGCCTAGTGCAATATAAACAGAGACAGGGTCTAGTGTAATATAAACAGAGACAGGGTCTAGTGTAATATAAACAGAGACAGGGTCTAGTGTAACATAAACAGAGACAGGGCCTAGTGTATTATAAACACAGACAGGGTCTAGTGTAATATAAACAGAGACAGGGTCTAGTGTAATATAAAGAGAGACAGGGTCTAGTGTAATATAAACAGAGACAGGGCCTTGTGTAGAAGAAACCGTAACAGGGCCTAGTGTAATATAAAGAGAGACAGGGTCTAGTGTAATGTAAACAGAGACAGGCTCTAGTGTAATATAAACAGAGATAGGGTCTAGTGTAATATGAAAAGAGACAGTGTCTCGTGTAATATAAACAGAGACATGGTCTAGTGTAATATAAGCAGAGACAGGGTCTAATGTAATATAAACAGAGACAGGGTCTAGTGTAATATAAAAAGAGACAGGTTCTAGTGTAATATAAGCAGAGACGGGGCCTAGTGTAATATAAAGAGAGACAGGGCCTAGTGTAATATAAACAGAGACTGGGTCTAGTGTATAAAAAACAGAGACAGTGTCTAGTGTAATATAAACAGAGACAGGGTCTAGTGTAATATAAGCAGAGACAGGGTCCAGTGTAATATAAAGAGAGACAGGGTCTAGTGTAATATAAACAGAGACAGAGTCTGGTGTAATATAAACAGAGACAGGGTCTAGTGTAATATAAAGAAAGAGAGGGTCTAGTGTAATATAAACAGAGACAGAGTCTAGTGTAATATAAACAGAGACAGGGTCTAGTGTAATATAAACAGCGACAGGGTCTAGTGTAATATAAACAGAGACAGAGTCTAGTGTAATATAAAGAGAGACAGGGTCTAGTGTAATATAAAGAGAGACAGGGTCTAGTGTAATATAAACAGAGACAGGGTCTAGTGTAAAATAAAGAGAGACAGGATCTAGTGTAATATAAACAGAGACAGGGTCTAGTGTAATAGAAACAGAGACAGAGTCTAGTGTAATATAAAGAGAGACAGGGTCTAGTGTAATATAAACAGAGACAGGGTCTAGTGTATATAAAACAGAGACAGGGTCTAGTGTAATATAAACAGAGACAGGGTCTAGTGTAATATAAACAGAGACAGGGTCTAGTTTAAAATAAACAGAGACTGGGTCTAGTGTAATATACACAGAGACAGGGTCTAGTGTAATATAAACAGAGACAGGGCCTAGTGTAAAAGAAACAGAGACAGGGTCTAGTGTAATATAAACAGAGACAGGGTCTAGTGTAATATTATCAGAGACAGGGTCTTGTGTAATATAAACAGAGACAGGGTCAAGTGTAACAGAGACAGGGTCTAGTGCAATATAAACAGAGACAGGGTCAAGTGTAACAGAGACAGGGCCTAGTGTATAATAAACAGAGACAGGGTCTCGTGTAATATAAACACAGACAAGGTCTAGTGTAATATAAACAGAGACAGGGTCTAGTGTAATATAAAGAGAGTCAGGTCTAGTGTAATATAAACAGAGACAGGGTCTAGTGTAATATAAACAGAGATAGGGTCTAGTGTAATATAAACAGAGACAGTGCCTTGTGTAATATAAACAGAGACAGGGCCTAGTGTAATATAAACAGAGACAGGGTCTAGTGTAATATAAGCAGAGACAGGGTCTAGTGTAATATAAACAGAGACAGTGTCTAGTGTAATATAAACAGAGACAGGGTCTGGTGTAATATAAACAGAGACGGGGCCTTGTGTAATATAAAGAGAGACAGGGCCTAGTGTAATATAAACAGAGACAGGGTCTAGTGTAATATAAACAGAGACAGGGTCTAGTGTAATATAAACAGAGACAGGGTCTAGTGTAAAATAAACAGAGACTGGGTCGAGTGTAATATAAGCAGAGACAGTGTCTAGTGTAATATAAGCAGAGACAGGGTCTAGTATATTATAAACAGAGACAGGGTCTAGTGTAAAATAAACATTGACAGGGTCTAGTGTAATATAAACAGAGACAGGGTCTAGTGTAATATAAACAGAGACAGGGTCTCGTGTAATATAAAGAGAGACAGGGTCTAGTGTAATATAATGAGAGACAGGGTCTAGTGTAATATAAAGAGAGACAGGGTCTAATGTAATATAAACAGAGACAGGGTCTCGTGTAATATAAAGAGAGACAGGGTCTAGTGTAATATAAAGAGAGACAGGGTCTAGTGTAATATAAACAGAGACAGGGTCTAGTGTAATATAAACAGAGACTGGGTCTAGTGTATTATAAACAGAGACAGGGCCTAATGTAATATAAACAGAGACGGTCTAGTCGAATATAAACAGAGACAGGGTCTAGTGTAATATAAACAGAGATAGGGTTTACTGTAATATAAACTGAGACAGGGTCTGGTGTAAAATAAACAGAGACAGGGTCTAGTGTAATATAAGCAGAGACAGGGTCTAGTGTAATATAAACAGAGACAGGGTCTAGAGTAATATAAACAGAGACAGGGTTTAGTGTAATATAAACAGAGACAGGGCCTAGTGTAATATAAACAGAGACAGGGTCTAGTGTAAAATAAACAGAGACAGGGTCTCGTGTAATATTAACAGAGACCGTGTCTAGTGTAATATAAAGAGAGACAGGGTCTAGTGTAATATAAACAGAGACAGGTTCTCGTGTAATATAAACAGAGATAGGGTCCAGTGTAATATAAACAGAGCCGGTGTCTAGTGTAATATAAACAGAGACAGGGACTAGTGTAATATAAACAGAGACAGGGCCTAGTGTAATATAAAGAGAGACAGGGCCTAGTGTAATATAAACAGAGACAGGGTCTAGTGTATAAAAAACAGAGACAGGGTCTAGTGTAATATAAACAGAGACAGGGCCTAGTGTAATATAAACAGAGACAGGGTCAAGTGTAATATAAAGAGAGACAGGGTCTAGTGTAATATAAACAGAGACAGGGTCTAGAGTAATATAAACAGAGACAGGGTCTAGAGTAATATAAACAGAGACAGGGTCTAGAGTAATATAAACAGAGACAGGGTCTAGTGTAATATAAACAGAGACAGGGTCTAGAGTAATATAAATAGAGACAGGGTCTAGTGTAATATAAAGAGAGACAGGGTCTAGTGTAATATAAACAGAGACAGAGTCTCGTGTAATATAAACAGAGACAGGGTCTAGTGCAAAATAAACAGAGACAGGGTCCAGTGTAATATAAACAGAGACAGGGTCTAGTGTCATTTAAACAGAGACAGTGTCTAGTATAATATAAACAGAGACAGGGCCTAGTGTAATATAAACAGAGACAGTGTCTAGTGTAATATAAACAGAGACAGGGTCTAGTGTAATATAAACAGAGACAGGGTCTAGTGTAATATAAACAGAGACAGGGTCTAGTGTAATATAAAGAGAGACAGGGTCTAGTGTAATATAAACAGAGACAGGGCCTAGTGTAGAAGAAACAGAGACAGGGCCTAGTGTAATATAAAGAGAGACAGGGTCTAGTGTAATGTAAACAGAGACAGGGTCTAGTGTAATATAAACAGAGATAGGGTCTAGTGTAATATAAACAGAGACAGTGTCTCGTGTAATATAAACAGAGACAGGGTCTAGTGTAATATAAGCAGAGACAGGGTCTAATGTAATATAAACAGAGACAGGGTCTAGTGTAATATAAACAGAGACAGGCTCTAGTGTAATATAAGCAGAGACGGGGCCTAGTGTAATATAAAGAGAGACAGGGCCTAGTGTAATATAAACAGAGACTGGGTCTAGTGTATAAAAAACAGAGACAGTGTCTAGTGTAATATAAACAGAGACAGGGTCTAGTGTAATATAAGCAGAGACAGGGTCTAGTGTAATATAAAGAGAGACAGGGTCTAGTGTAATATAAACAGAGACAGAGTCTAGTGTAATATAAACAGAGACAGGGTCTAGTGCAATATAAAGAAAGAGAGGGTCTAGTGTAATATAAACAGAGACAGAGTCTAGTGTAATATAAACAGAGACAGGGTCTAGTGTAATATAAACAGCGACAGGGTCTAGTGTAATATAAACAGAGACAGAGTCTAGTGTAATATAAAGAGAGACAGGGTCTAGTGTAATATAAAGAGAGACAGGGTCTAGTGTAATATAAACAGAGACAGGGTCTAGTGTAAAATAAAGAGAGACAGGATCTAGTGTAATATAAAACAGAGACAGGGTCTAGTGTAATAGAAACAGAGACAGAGTCTAGTGTAATATAAAGAGAGACAGGGTCTAGTGTAATATAAACAGAGACAGGGTCTAGTTTATATAAAACAGAGACAGGGTCTAGTGTAATATAAACAGAGACAGGGTCTAGTGTAATATAAACAGAGACAGGGTCTAGTTTAAAATAAACAGAGACTGGGTCTAGTGTAATATACACAGAGACAGGGTCTAGTGTAATATAAACAGAGACAGGGCCTAGTGTAAAAGAAACAGAGACAGGGTCTAGTGTAATATAAACAGAGACAGGGTCTAGTGTAATATTATCAGAGACAGGGTCTTGTGTAATATAAACAGAGACAGGGTCAAGTGTAACAGAGACAGGGTCTAGTGTAATATAAACAGAGACAGGGTCAAGTGTAACAGAGACAGGGCCTAGTGTATAATAAACAGAGACAGGGTCTCGTGTAATATAAACACAGACAAGGTCTAGTGTAATATAAACAGAGACAGGGTCTAGTGTAATATAAAGAGAGTCAGGTCTCGTGTAATATAAACAGAGACAGGGTCTAGTGTAATATAAACAGAGATAGGGTCTAGTGTAATATAAACAGAGACAGTGCCTTGTGTAATATAAACAGAGACAGGGCCTAGTGTAATATAAACAGAGACAGGGTCTAGTGTAATATAAGCAGCGACAGGGTCTAGTTTAATATAAACAGAGACAGGGTCTAGTGTAATATAAACAGAGACAGGGTCTGGTGTAATATAAACAGAGACGGGGCCTTGTGTAATATAAAGAGAGACAGGGCCTAGTGTCATATAAACAGAGACAGGGTCGAGTGTAATATAAACAGAGACAGGGTCTAGTGTAATATAAACAGAGACAGGGTCTAGTGTAAAATAAACAGAGACTGGGTCTAGTGTAATATAAGCAGAGACAGTGTCTAGTGTAATATAAGCAGAGACAGGGTCTAGTATATTATAAACAGAGACAGGGTCTAGTGTAAAATAAACATTGACAGGGTCTAGTGTAATATAAACAGAGACAGGGTCTAGTGTAATATAAACAGAGACAGGGTCTCGTGTAATATAAAGAGAGACAGGGTCTAGTGTAATATAATGAGAGACAGGGTCTAGTGTAATATAAAGAGAGACAGGGTCTAATGTAATATAAACAGAGACAGGGTCTCGTGTAATATAAAGAGAGACAGGGTCTAGTGTAATATAAAGAGAGACAGGGTCTAGTGTAATATAAACAGAGACAGGGTCTAGTGTAATATAAACAGAGACTGGGTCTAGTGTATTATAAACAGAGACAGGGCCTAATGTAATATAAACAGAGATGGTCTAGTGGAATATAAACAGAGACAGGGTCTAGTGTAATATAAACAGAGATAGGGTTTACTGTAATATAAACTGAGACAGGGTCTGGTGTAAAATAAACAGAGACAGGGTCTAGTGTAATATAAGCAGAGACAGGGTCTAGTGTAATATAAACAGAGATAGAGTTTACTGTAATATAAACAGAGACAGGGTCTACTGTAATATAAACAGAGACAGGGTCTCGTGGAATATAAACAGAGACAGGGTGTACTGTAATATAAACTGAGACAGGGTCTAGTGTAATATAAACAGAGACAGGGTCCTGTGTATTATCAACAGAGACAGGGTCTAGTGTAATATAAAGACAGACGGGGTCTAGTGTAACATAAAGAGAGACAGGGGCCTAGAAATTGAGTAGCCTTAGCGCTGCATTTGAGGCGCTAGAGGGCCTAGCGCCGGAGTTATGGCCAGTTGGGAAATTGAGTGGGGCCCTTCCGTCGGCGTTAAGCCGGTGGCGCTGCGCCGGCACCGATGACGTCATCGGTGTGCGCAGCGTCCCGGTTGCCATGCCGACGGGCCCCAGCGCCGAAATTCAGTTGCGGCCGCCTCGCCCGTGGCAGCCGCAACTAAGACTCTGGCAACCGAGTCTTCCCCGAGTTAGCGCCGGCGCATTAAGGTCGCGCGGCGGCCGGCCGCTTTCCCGTCGGCTGCCTGCCCGCACCTCCCTCCCCGGACTCCTCCACCCCCCCCCGCGGAACAGATGCGTCTGGCCTGCAAGCCCGGCACTTGTCCGAGGTGCCGGGCTCATTTTTTCAATATTTGAACGGACAGCGGGCGGGTGCAGGCAGCTCCTCCTTAACTGAAGGAGGAGGCCTGCACTTCCCAGCCTGCCGCACCGCATCGGGTGCCGCAGCGCCGGATTAGCGCCGCAATTCGTCACTCAGCGCCCATTCGGAGGCGCTCACGCCCGCCAGTAGCGCCGGCAGCCGTCTGGGCGCGGCGCTACTGAATTTTTGGCGCGCGCAAGGGAATTAGCGCCGGCGCTAAATTTCCGGCGCTAAAGCCCTGGCGCGGCGTCAACTCAATTTCTAGGCCAGGGTCTAGTGTAATAGAAAGAGAGACAGGGTCTAGTGTAAAATAAACAGAGACAGGGTGTAGTGTAATATAAACAGAGACAGGGTCTAGTGTAATATAAACAGAGACAGGGTCTCGTGTAATATAAACAGAGACAGGGTCTAGTGTAAAATAAACAGAGACAGGGCCTAGTGTAATATAAACAGAGACAGGCTCAGAGTTATATAAACAGAGACAGGGTCTAGAGTAAAACAAAGAGAGACAGGGTCCAGTGTAATATAAACAGAGACAGGGTCCAGTGTAATATAAACAGAGACAGGGTCTAGTGTAATATAAACAGAGACAGGGTCTACTGTAATATAAACAGAGACAGCGTTAAGTGTAATATAAACAGAGACAGGGTCGAGTGTAATATAAACAGAGACAGGGTTAAGTGTAATATAAACAGAGACAGGGTCCAGTGTAATATAGACAGAGACAGGGCCTAGTGTATTATACACAGAGACAGGATGTAGTGTAATATAAACAGAGACAGGGTCTAGTGTAATATAAACAGAGACAGGGCCTAGTGTAATATAAACAGAGCGAGGCTGTAGTGTAATATAAACTGAGACAGGGCCCAGCGTAGTATAAACAGAGACAGGGTCTAGTGTAATATAAGCAGAGACAGGGTCTAATGTAATATAAACAGATACAGTGTCTAGTGTATTATAAACAGAGACAGGGTCTAGTGTAATATAAACAGTGACAGGGTCTAATGTAATATAAAGAGAGACAGGGTCTAGTGTAATATAAACAGTGACAGTGTCTAGTGTAATACAAAGATTTACTGGGTCTAGAGTAATATAAACAGAGATTGGGTCTAGTGCAAAATAAACAGAGACAAGGCCTAGTGTCATATAAGCAGAGTTATGGTCCAGTGTAATATAAACAAAGACAGTGTCTAGTGTAATATAAACAGAGACAGGGTCTAGTGTAATATAAACAGAGAGACGGCCTAGTGTAATATAAACAGAGACATGGTCTAGTGTAATGTAAACAGAGACAGGGTCTAGTGTAATATAAACAGAGACAGGGTCTAGTGTAATATAAACAGAGACAGGGCCCAGTGTAATATAAACAGAGACATGGTCGAGTGTAAAATAAACAGAGACAGGGTCTAGTGTAATACAAACAGAGACAGTGTCTAGTGTAATATAAACAGAGACAGGGCCTAGTGTAATATAAGCAGAGACACGGTCTAGTGTAATATAAACAGAGACAGGGTCTACTGTAATGTAAACAGAGACAGGGTCTAGTGTAGTATAAACAGAGGCAGGGTCTAGTGTAATATAAACAGAGACAGGGCCTAGTGTAATATAAACACCGACAGGGTCTAGTGTAAAATAAACAGAGACAGGTTCTAGTGTAGTATAAACAGAGACAGGGTCTAGTGTAATATAAACAGACACAGGGCCGAGTGTAATATAAACACAGACAGGGTCTAGTGTAAAATAAAGAGAGACAGGGTCTAGTGTCATATAAACAGAGACAGTGTCTAGTGTAATATAAACAGAGACAGGGCCTAGTGTAATATAAATAGAGACAGGGTCTAGTGTAATATAAACAGAGACAGGGTCTAGTGTAATATAAACAGAGACAGGGTCGAGTGTAATATAAACATAGACAGAGTCTAATGTAATATAAACAGAGACAGGGCCTTGTGTAATATAAACAGAGACAGGGTCTAGTGCAAAATAAACAGAGACAGGGTCTAGTGTAATATAAACAGAGACAGTGTCCAGTGTAATATAAACAGAGACAGGGTCTAGTGTAAAATAAACAGAGACGGGGTCTAGTGTAATATAAACAGAGACAGGGTCTAGTGTAATATAAACAGAGACAGGGTCTAGTGTAATATAAACAGAGACAGGGTCTAGTGTAATATAAACAGAGACAGGGTCTAGTTTAAAATAAACAGAGACTGGGTCTAGTGTAATATAAACAGAGACAGGGTCCAGTGTAATATAAACAGAGACAGGGCCTAGTGTAAAAGAAACAGAGACAGGGTCTTGTGTAATATAATCAGAGACAGGGCCTAGTGTAATATTATCAGAGACAGGGTCTAGTGTGATATAAACAGAGACAGGGTCAAGTGTAACAGAGACAGGGTCTAGTGTAATATAAACAGAGACAGGGTCAAGTGTAACAGAGACAGGGCCTAGTGTATAAAAAACAGAGACAGGGTCTTGTGTAATATAAACACAAACAGGGTCTAGTGTAATATAAACAGAGACAGGGTCTAGTGTAACATAAAGAGAGTCAGGTCTAGTGTAATATAAACAGAGACAGGGTCTAGTGTAATATTAACAGAGAAGGGGGCTTGTGTAATATAAAGAGAGACAGGGCCTAGTGTAATATAAACAGAGACAGGGTCAAGTGTAATATAAACAGAGACAGGGCCTTGTGTAATATAAACAGAGAAAGGGCCTAGTGTAATATAAAGAGAGACAGGGTCTAGTGTATTATAAACAGAGACAGGGCCTTGTGTAATATAAACAGAGAAAGGGTCTAGTGTAATATAAAGAGAGACAGGGTCTAGTGTAATAACAACAGAGACAGAGTCTAGTGTAATATTAACAGAGACAGGGTCTAGTGTAATATAAGGAGAGACGGGGTCTTGTGTATTATTAACAGAGACAGGGTCTAGTGTAATATAAAGACAGACAGGGTCGAGTGTATTATAAATAGAGAAAGGGTCTAGTGTAATATAAAGAGAGACAGGGCCTAGTGTCATATAAACAGAGACAGTGTCTAGTGTAATATAAACAGAGACAGGGCCTAGTGTAATATAAACAGAGACAGTGTATAGTGTAATATAAACAGAGACAGGGTCTACTGTAATATAAACAGAGACAGGGTCTAGTGTAATATAAACAGAGACAGGGCCGAGTGTAATATAAACACAGACAGGGTCTAGTGTAAAATAAACAGAGACAGGGTCTAGTGTAATATAAACAGAGACAGGGCCTAGTGTAATATAAACAGAGACAGGGTCTAGTGTACTATAAACAGAGACAGGGTCTAGTGTAATATAAACAGAGACAGGGACTAGTGTCATATAAACAGAGACAGGGCCTAGTGTAATATAAACAGAGACAGGGTCTAGTGTAAAATAAACAGAGACAGGGTCTAGTGTAATATAAACAGAGACAGAGTCTAGTGTAAAATAATCAGAGACAGGGTCTAGTGTAATATAAACAGAGACAGGGTCTAGTGTAATATAAGCAGAGACAGGGTCTAGTGTAATATAAAGAGAGACAGTGTCTAGTGTAATATAAACAGAGACAGAGTCTCGTGTAATATAAAGAGTGACAGGGTCTAGTGTAATATAAACAGAGACAGAGTCTAGTGTAATATAAAGAGAGACAGGGTCTAATGTAATATAAACAGAGACAGGGTCTAGTGTAATATAAAGAGAGACAGGGTCTAGTGTAATAGAAACAGAGACAGAGTCTAGTGTAATATAAAGAGAGACAGGGTCTAGTGTAATATAAACAGAGACAGGGTCTAGTGTAATATAAACAGAGACAGGGTCTAGTGTAATATAATGGGAGACAGGGTCTAGTGTAATATAAACAGAGACAGAGTCTAGTGCAATATAAACAGTGACAGGGTCTAGTGTAATATAAACAGAGACAGAGTCTAGTGTAATATAAACAGAGACAGGGTCTAGTGTAATATAAAGAGAGACAGGGTCTTGTGTATTATAAACAGAGACAGGGTCTAGTGTAATATAAAGACAGACAGGGTCAAGTGTAATATAAACAGAGACAGGGTCTAGTGTAATATAAACAGAGACAGGGTCTAGTGTAATATAAACAGAGACAGGGTCTAGTGTAATATAAACAGAGACAGGGTCTAGTGTAATATAAACAGAGACAGGATCTAGTGTAATATAAACAGAGACAGGGCCCAGTGTAATGTAAACAGAGACCTGGTATAGTGGAATATAAGCAGAGACAGGGTGTACTGTAATATAATCAGAGACAGGGTCTAGTGTAATATAAACAGAGACAGGGTCTAGTGTAATATCAACAGAGACAGGGCCTAGTGTAATAACAACTGAGACAGGGTCTAGTGTAATATAAAGAGAGACAGGGTCTTGTGTATTATAAACAGAGACAGGGTCTAGTGTAATATAAATACAGACAGGGTCTAGTGTAATATAAACAGAGACAGGGTCGACTGTAATATAAACAGAGACAGGGCCTAGTTTAATATAAACAGAGAAAGGGTCTAGTGTAATATAAAGAGAGACAGGGTCGAGTGTAATATAAACAGAGACAGGGCCTAGTGTAATAACAACAGAGACAGAGTCTAGTGTAATATTAACAGAGACAGGGTCTAGTGTAATATAAAGACAGACAGGGTCTAGTGTATTATAAATAGAGACAGGGTCGACTGTAATATAAACAGAGACAGGGCCTAGTTTAATATAAACAGAGAAAGGGTCTAGTGTAATATAAAGAGAGACAGGGTCTAGTGTCATATAAACAGAGACAGTGTCTAGTGTAATATAAACAGAGACAGGGCCTAGTGTAATATAAACAGAGACAGGGTACAGTGTAATATAAACAGAGACAGGGTCTACTGTAATATAAACAGAGACAGGGTCTAGTGTAATATAAACAGAGACAGGGCCTAGTGTAATATAAACACAGACAGGGTCTAGTGTAAAATAAACAGAGACAGGGTCTAGTGTAATATAAACAGAGACAGTGTCGAGTGTAATATAAACTGAGACAGGGCCTAGTGTAATATAAACAGAGACAGGGTCTAGTGTACTATAAACAGAGACAGGGTCTAGTGTAATATAAACAGAGACAGTGTCTAGTGTAATATAAACAGAGACAGTGTCGAGTGTAATATAAACTGAGACAGGGCCTAGTGTAATATAAACAGAGACAGGGTCTAGTGTACTATAAACAGAGACAGGGCCTAGTGTAATATAAACAGAGACAGGGTCTCGTGTAAAATAAACAGAGACAGGGCCTAGTGTAATATAAACAGAGACAGTGTCTAGTGTAATATAAACAGAGACAGGGTCTAGTGTAAAATAAACAGAGACAGGGTCTAGTGTAATATAAACAGAGACAGGGCCTAGTGTATTATACACCGAGACAGGATGTACTGTAATATAAACACAGACAGGGTCTAGTGTAATATAAACAGAGACAGGGCCTAGTGTAATACAAACAGAGCGAGGGTGTAGTGTAATATAAACTGAGACAGGGCCCAGCGTAGTATAAACAGAGACAGGGTCTAGTGTAATATAAACAGAGACAGGGTCTAATGTAATATAAACAGATACAGGGTCTAGTGTAATATAAACTGAGACAGGGCCCAGTGTAACATAAACAGAGACAGGGCCTAGTGTATTATAAACAGAGACAGGGTCTAGTGTAATATAAACCGAGACAGGCTCAGAGTTATATAAACAGAGACAGGGTCTAGTGTAATTTAAACAGAGACAGGGTCTAGTGTAAAATAAAGAGAGACACGGTCTAGTGTAATATAAAGAGTGACAGGGTCGAATGTAATATAAAGAGAGACAGGGTCTAGTGTAATATAAAGAATTACTGGGTCTAGAGTAATATAAACAGAGATTGGGTCTAGTGCAAAATAAACAGAGACAAGGCCTAGTGTAATATAAGCAGAGATATGGTCCAGTGTAATATAAACAAAGACAGTGTCTAGTGTAATATAAACAGAGACAGGGTCTAGTGTAATATAAACAGAGAGACGGCCTAGTGTAATATAAACAGAGACAGGGTCTAGTGTAATATAAACAGAGACAAGTTCTAGTGTAATATAAACAGAGACATGGTCTAGTGTAATGTCAACAGAGACAGGGTCCAGTGTAATATAAACAGAGACAGGGTCTAGTGTAATATAAACAGAGACAGGGCCCAGTGTAATATAAACAGAGACATGGTCTCGTGTAAAATAAACAGAGACAGGGTCCAGTGTAATACAAACAGAGACAGTGTCTAGTGTAATATAAACAGAGAGAGGGCCTAGTGTAATATAAGCAGAGACAGGGTCGAGTGTAATATAAACAGAGACAGGGTCTACTGTAATGTAAACAGAGACAGGGTCTAGTGTAGTATAAACAAAGGCAGGGTCTAGTGTAATATAAACAGAGACAGGGCCTAGTGTAATATAAACACCGACAGGGTCTAGTGTAAAATAAACAGAGACAGGTTCTAGTGTAGTATAAACAGAGACAGGGTCTAGTGTAATATAAACAGACACAGGGCCTAGTGTAATATAAACACAGACAGGGTCTAGTGTAAAATAAACAGAGACAGGGTCTAGTGTCATATAAACAGAGACAGTGTCTAGTGTAATATAAACAGAGACAGGGTCTAGTGTAAAAT
This sequence comes from Somniosus microcephalus, assembly GCF_052327205.1. Lineage (NCBI taxonomy): Eukaryota > Metazoa > Chordata > Chondrichthyes > Squaliformes > Somniosidae > Somniosus > Somniosus microcephalus. The sequence goes on along the minus strand of NC_140990.1, from coordinate 25,453,025 downwards.
AAACAGAGACAGCATCTAGTGTAATATAAACAGAGACAGGATCTAGTGTAATATAAACAGAGACAGGGTCTTGTGTATTATAAACAGAGACAGGGTCTAGTGTAATATAAATACAGACAGGGTCTAGTGTAATATAAACAGAGACAGGGTCGACTGTAATATAAACAGAGACAGGGCCTAGTTTAATATAAACAGAGAAAGGGTCTAGTGTAATATAAAGAGAGACAGGGTCGAGTGTAATATAAACAGAGACAGGGCCTAGTGTAATAACAACAGAGACAGAGTCTAGTGTAATATTAACAGAGACAGGGTCTAGTGTAATATAAAGACAGACAGGGTCTAGTGTATTATAAATAGAGACAGGGTCAACTGTAATATAAACAGAGACAGGGCCTAGTTTAATATAAACAGAGAAAGGGTCTAGTGTAATATAAAGAGAGACAGGGTCTAGTGTCATATAAACAGAGACAGTGTCTAGTGTAATATAAACAGAGACAGGGCCTAGTGTAATATAAACAGAGACAGGGTACAGTGTAATATAAACAGAGACAGGGTCTAATGTAATATAAACAGAGACAGGGTCTAGTGTAATATAAACAGAGACAGGGCCTAGTGTAATATAAACACAGACAGGGTCTAGTGTAAAATAAACAGAGACAGGGTCTAGTGTAATATAAACAGAGACAGTGTCGAGTGTAATATAAACTGAGACAGGGCCTAGTGTAATATAAACAGAGACAGGGTCTAGTGTACTATAAACAGAGACAGGGTCTAGTGTAATATAAACAGAGACAGTGTCTAGTTTAATCTAAACATAGACAGGGTCTCGTGTCATATAAACAGAGACAGGGCCTAGTGTAATATAAACAGAGACAGGGTCTCGTGTAAAATAAACAGAGACAGGGCCTAGTGTAATATAAACAGAGACAGTGTCTAGTGTAATATAAACAGAGACAGGGTCTAGTGTAAAATAAACAGAGACAGGGTCTAGTGTAATATAAACAGAGACAGGGCCTAGTGTATTATACACCGAGACAGGATGTACTGTAATATAAACACAGACAGGGTCTAGTGTAATATAAACAGAGACAGGGCCTAGTGTAATACAAACAGAGCGAGGGTGTAGTGTAATATAAACTGAGACAGGGCCCAGCGTAGTATAAACAGAGACAGGGTCTAGTGTAATATAAACAGAGACAGGGTCTAATGTAATATAAACAGATACAGGGTCTAATGTAATATAAACTGAGACAGGGCCCAGTGTAACATAAACAGAGACAGGGCCTAGTGTATTATAAACAGAGACAGGGTCTAGTGTAATATAAACCGAGACAGGCTCAGAGTTATATAAACAGAGACAGGGTCTAGTGTAATTTAAACAGAGACAGGGTCTAGTGTAAAATAAAGAGAGACACGGTCTAGTGTAATATAAAGAGTGACAGGGTCGAATGTAATATAAAGAGAGACAGGGTCTAGTGTAATATAAAGAATTACTGGGTCTAGAGTAATATAAACAGAGATTGGGTCTAGTGCAAAATAAACAGAGACAAGGCCTAGTGTAATATAAGCAGAGATATGGTCCAGTGTAATATAAACAAAGACAGTGTCTAGTGTAATATAAACAGAGACAGGGTCTAGTGTAATATAAACAGAGAGACGGCCTAGTGTAATATAAACAGAGACAGGGTCTAGTGTAATATAAACAGAGACAAGTTCTAGTGTAATATAAACAGAGACATGGTCTAGTGTAATGTCAACAGAGACAGGGTCCAGTGTAATATAAACAGAGACAGGGTCTAGTGTAATATAAACAGAGACAGGGCCCAGTGTAATATAAACAGAGACATGGTCTCGTGTAAAATAAACAGAGACAGGGTCCAGTGTAATACAAACAGAGACAGTGTCTAGTGTAATATAAACAGAGAGAGGGCCTAGTGTAATATAAGCAGAGACACGGTCGAGTGTAATATAAACAGAGACAGGGTCTACTGTAATGTAAACAGAGACAGGGTCTAGTGTAGTATAAACAAAGGCAGGGTCTAGTGTAATATAAACAGAGACAGGGCCTAGTGTAATATAAACACCGACAGGGTCTAGTGTAAAATAAACAGAGACAGGTTCTAGTGTAGTATAAACAGAGACAGGGTCTAGTGTAATATAAACAGACACAGGGCCTAGTGTAATATAAACACAGACAGGGTCTAGTGTAAAATAAACAGAGACAGGGTCTAGTGTCATATAAACAGAGACAGTGTCTAGTGTAATATAAACAGAGACAGGGTCTAGTGTAAAATAAACAGAGACAGCGTCTAGTGTAATATAAACAGAGACAGGATCTAGTGTAATATAAACAGAGACAGGGCCTAGTGTAATATAAACAGAGACAGGGACTAGTGTAATATAAACAGAGACAGGGTCTAGTGTAATATAAACAGAGACAGGGTCTAGTGTAATATAAACAGAGACAGGATCTAGTGTAATATAAACAGAGACAGGGCCCTGTGTAATGTAAACAGAGACCTGGTATAGTGGAATATAAGCAGAGACAGGGTGTACTGTAATATAATCAGAGACAGGGTCTAGTGTAATATAAACAGAGACAGGGTCTAGTGTAATATAAACAGAGACAGGGCCTAGTGTAATAACAACAGAGACAGGGTCTAGTGTAATATAAAGAGAGACAGGGTCTTGTGTATTATAAACAGAGACAGGGTCTAGTGTAATATAAATACAGACAGGGTCTAGTGTAATATAAACAGAGACAGGGTCGACTGTAATATAAACAGAGACAGGGCCTAGTTTAATATAAACAGAGAAAGGGTCTAGTGTAATATAAAGAGAGACAGGGTCTAGTGTAATATAAACAGAGACAGGGCCTAGTGTAATAACAACAGAGACAGAGTCTAGTGTAATATTAACAGAGACAGGGTCTAGTGTAATATAAAGACAGACAGGGTCTAGTGTATTATAAATAGAGACAGGGTCGACTGTAATATAAACAGAGACAGGGCCTAGTGTAATATAAACAGAGAAAGGGTCTAGTGTAATATAAAGAGAGACAGGGTCTAGTGTCATATAAACAGAGACAGTGTCTAGTGTAATATAAACAGAGACAGGGCCTAGTGTAATATAAACAGAGACAGGGTATAGTGTAATATAAACAGAGACAGGGTCTAGTGTAATATAAACAGAGACAGGGTCTAGTGTAATATAAACAGAGACAGGGTCTAGTGTAAAATAAACAGAGACAGCGTCTAGTGTAATATAAACAGAGACAGGGTCTAGTGTAATATAAACAGAGACAGGGCCTAGTGTAATATAAACAGAGACAGGGTCTAGTGTAATATAAACAGAGACAGGGTCTAGTGTAAAATAAACAGAGACTGGGTCTAGTGTAATATAAACAGAGACAGGGTCTAGTGTAATATAAACAGAGACAGGGTCTAGTGTAATATAAACAGAGACAGGGTCTAGTGTAATATAAACAGAGACAGGGTCTAGTGTAATATAAACAGAGACAGGGTCGAGTGTAATATAAACAGAGACAGGATCTAGTGTAATATAAACAGAGACAGGGCCCAGTGTAATGTATACAGAGACCTGGTATAGTGGAATATAAGCAGAGACAGGGTGTACTGTAATATAATCAGAGACAGGGTCTAGTGTAATATAAAGAGAGACAGGGACTAGTGTAATATAAACAGAGACAGGGCCTAGTGTAATACCAACAGAGACAGGGTCTAGTGTAATATAAAGACAGACAGGGTCTAGTGTATTATAAATAGAGACAGGGTCGAATGTAATATAAACAGAGACAGGGCCTAGTTTAATATAAACAGAGAAAGGGTCCAGTGTAATATAAAGAGAGACAGGGTCTAGTGTAATATAAACAGAGACAGGGCCTAGTGTAATAACAACAGAGACAGAGTCTAGTGTAATATTAACAGAGACAGGGTCTAGTGTAATATAAAGACAGACAGGGTCTAGTGTATTATAAATAGAGACAGGGTCGACTGTAATATAAACAGAGACAGGGCCTAGTGTAATATAAACAGAGAAAGGGTCTAGTGTAATATAAAGAGAGACAGAGTCTAGTGTCATATAAACAGAGACAGTGTCTAGTGTAATATAAACAGAGACAGGGCCTAGTGTAATATAAACAGAGACAGGGTATAGTGTAATATAAACAGAGACAGGGTCTAATGTAATATAAACAGAGACAGGGTCTAGTGTAATATAAACAGAGAGAGGGCCTAGTGTAATATAAACACAGACAGGGTCTAGTGTAAAATAAACAGAGACAGGGTCTAGTGTAAAATAAACAGAGACAGGGCCTAGTGTAATATAAACAGAGACAGTGTCTAGTGTAATATAAACAGAGACAGGGTCTAGTGTAAAATAAACAGAGACAGGGTCTAGTGTAATATAAACAGAGACAGGGCCTAGTGTATTATACACCGAGACAGGATGTAGTGTAATATAAACAGAGACAGGGTCCAGTGTAATATAAACAGAGACAGGGCCTAGTGTAATACAAACAGAGCGAGGGTGTAGTGTAATATAAACTGAGACAGGGCCCAGCATAGTATAAACAGAGACAGGGTCTAGTGTAATATAAACAGAGACAGGGTCTAATGTAATATAAACAGATACAGGGTCTAGTGTAATATAAACTGAGACAGGGCCCAGTGTAACATAAACAGAGACAGGGCCTAGTGTATTATAAACAGAGACAGGGTCTAGTGTAATATAAACCGAGACAGGCTCAGAGTTATATAAACAGAGACAGGGTCTAGTGTAATTTAAACAGAGACAGGGTCTAGTGTAAAATAAAGAGAGACACGGTCCAGTGTAATATAAAGAGTGACAGGGTCTAATGTAATATAAAGAGAGACAGGGTCTAGTGTAATATAAAGAATTACTGGGTCTAGAGTAATATAAACCGAGATTGGGTCTAGTGCAAAATAAACAGAGACAACTGGAAATTGAAAAAGGCAGATACAAGAAATCCTGGCAGCCTAGAGAGAATAGAATATGCGATCAATGTCTGGCTGGCGAGGTTGAAACAGAAATGCATTTCCTCCTAAAATGCGAAAAATTCAACACATCAAGAAACATATTATTCAACAAGCTAAGCCAAACAACCCCAGATTTCAAGGAATTGGATGATCTGTCAAAATTGAGATTAGTCCTAGGAGAAGGAGACAGACCATACCTTGGGGCCAAATATGTAACAACATGTCACAACCTGAGGACTGTTTAAAATTAAGACTGTTTAAAATTAATATTGAACGTACCAAATGAAGTACAAAGACTGTTTAAAATTAATATTGTTTAAAAGTAATATTGTATGTACCCAACAAATGTCAAATCGATTGACACCTACAGAATGTTGGAAAACTGTACCTTTTTGCTATGTAAGCTTTGGCAATATGGTTCTCTGTAAACTTTCATGCCAATAAAGCATTTTAATTGGAATTGGAATTGGAATTGGACAAGGCCTAGTGTAATATAAGGAGAGATATGGTCCAGTGTAATATAAACAAAGACAGTGTCTAGTGTAATATAAACAGAGACAGGGTCTAGTGTAATATAAACAGAGAGACGGCCTAGTGTAATATAAACAGAGACAGGGTCTAGTGTAATATAAACTGAGACAGGGTCTAGTGTAATATAAACAGAGACAGGGTCTAGTGTAATATAAACAGAGACAAGTTCTAGTGTAATATAAACAGAGACATGGTCTCGTGTAATGTAAACAGAGACAGGGTCCAGTGTAATATAAACAGAGACAGGGTCTAGTGTAATATAAACAGAGACAGGGCCCAGTGTAATATAAACAGAGACATGGTCTGGTGTAAAATAAACAGAGACAGGGTCTAGTGTAATACAAACAGAGACAGTGTCTAGTGTAATATAAACAGAGACAGGGCCTAGTGTAATATAAGCAGAGACACGGTCTGGTGTAATATAAACAGAGACAGGGCCGACTGTAATGTAAACAGAGACAGGGTCTAGTGTAGTATAAACAGAGGCAGGGTCTAGTGTAATATAAACAGAGATAGGGCCTAGTGTAATATAAACACCGACAGGGTCTAGTGTAAAATAAACAGAGACAGGTTCTAGTGTAGTATAAACAGAGACAGGGTCTAGTGTAATATAAACAGACACAGGGCCTAGTGTAATATAAACACAGACAGGGTCTAGTGTAAAATAAACAGAGACAGGGTCTAGTGTAATATAAACAGAGACAGGGCCTAGTGTAATATAAACAGAGACTGGGTCTAGTGTAATATAAACAGAGACAGGGTCTAGTGTAATATAAACAGAGACAGGATCTAGTGTAATATAAACAGAGACAGGGTCTAGTGTCATATAAACAGAGACAGTGTCTAGTGTAATATAAACAGAGACAGGGCCTAGTGTAATATAAATAGAGACAGGGTCTAGTGTAATATAAACAGAGACAGGGTCTAGTGTAATATAAACAGAGACAGGGTCTAGTGTAATATAAACATAGACAGAGTCTAGTGTAATATAAACAGAGACAGGGCCTAGTGTAATATAAACAGAGACAGGGTCTAGTGCAAAATAAACAGAGACAGGGTCTAGTGTAATATAAACAGAGACAGTGTCTAGTGTAATATAAACAGAGACAGGGTCTAGTGTAAAATAAACAGAGACAGCGTCTAGTGTAATATAAACAGAGACAGGGTCTAGTGTAATATAAACAGAGACAGGGTCTAGTGTAAAATAAACAGAGACTGGGTCTAGTGTAATATAAACAGAGACAGGGTCTAGTGTAATATAAACAGAGACAGGGTCTAGTGTAATATTATCAGAGACAGGGTCTAGTGTAAAAGAAACAGAGACAGGGTCTAGTGTAATATAAACAGAGACAGGGTCTAGTGTAATATTATCAGAGACAGGGTCTAGTGTAATATAAACAGAGACAGGATCAAGTGTAACAGAGACAGGGCCTAGTGTAATATAAACAGAGACAGGGTCGAGTGTATAATAAACAGAGACAGGGTCTAGTGTATTATTAACAGGGACAGTGTCTAGTGTAATACAAAGAGAGTCAGGTGTAGTGTAATATAAACAGAGACAGGGTCTAGTGTAATTTCAACAGAGACAGTGTCTAGTGTAATATAAACAGAGACAGGGCCTAGTGTAATATAAACAGAGACAGGGTCTAATGTAATATAAACAGAGACAGGGTCTCGTGTAATATAAAGAGAGACAGGGTCTAGTGTAATATAAAGAGAGACAGGGTCTAGTGTAATATAAACAGAGACAGGGTCTAGTGTAATATAAACAGAGACTGGGTCTAGTGTATTATAAACAGAGACAGGGCCTAATGTAATATAAACAGAGACGGTCTAGTGGAATATAAACAGAGACAGGGTCTAGTGTAATATAAACAGAGATAGGGTTTACTGTAATATAAACTGAGACAGGGTCTGGTGTAAAATAAACAGAGACAGGGTCTAGTGTAATATAAGCAGAGACAGGGTCTAGTGTAATATAAACAGAGATAGAGTTTACTGTAATATAAACAGAGACAGGGTCTACTGTAATATAAACAGAGACAGGGTCTCGTGGAATATAAACAGAGACAGGGTGTACTGTAATATAAACTGAGACAGGGTCCAGTGTAATATAAACAGAGACAGGGTCCTGTGTATTATCAACAGAGACAGGGTCTAGTGTAATATAAAGACAGACGGGGTCTAGTGTAACATAAAGAGAGACAGGGGCCTAGAAATTGAGTAGCCTTAGCGCCGCATTTGAGGCGCTAGAGGGCCTAGCGCCGGAGTTATGGCCAGTTGGGAAATTGAGTGGGGCCCTTCCGTCGGCGTTAAGCCGGTGGCGCTGCGCCGGCACCGATGACGTCATCGGTGTGCACAGCGTCCCGGTTGCCATGCCGACGGGCCCCAGCGCCGAAATTCAGTTGCGGCCGCCTCGCCCGTGGCAGCCGCAACTAAGACTCTGGCAACCGAGTCTTCCCCGAGTTAGCGCCGGCGCATTAAGGTCGCGCGGCGGCCGGCCGCTTTCCCGTCGGCTGCCTGCCCGCACCTCCCTCCCCGGACTCCTCCACCCCCCCCCCGCGGAACAGATGCATCTGGCCTGCAAGCCCGGCACTTGTCCGAGGTGCCGGGCTCATTTTTTCAATATTTGAACGGACAGCGGGCGGGTGCAGGCAGCTCCTCCTTAACTGAAGGAGGAGGCCTGCACTTCCCCAGCCTGCCGCACCGCATCGGGTGCCGCAGCGCCGGATTAGCGCCGCAATTCGGCACTCAGCGCCCATTGGGAGGCGCTCACGCCCGCCAGTAGCGCCGGCAGCCGTCTGGGCGCGGCGCTACTGAATTTTTGGCGCGCGCAAGGGAATTAGCGCCGGCGCTAAATTTCCGGCGCTAAAGCCCTGGCGCGGCGTCAACTCAATTTCTAGGCCAGGGTCTAGTGTAATAGAAAGAGAGACAGGGTCTAGTGTAAAATAAACAGAGACAGGGTGTAGTGTAATATAAACAGAGACAGGGTCTAGTGTAATATAAACAGAGACAGGGTCTCGTGTAATATAAACAGAGACAGGGTCTAGTGTAAAATAAACAGAGACAGGGCCTAGTGTAATATAAACAGAGACAGGCTCAGAGTTATATAAACAGAGACAGGGTCTAGAGTAAAACAAAGAGAGACAGGGTCCAGTGTAATATAAACAGAGACAGGGTCCAGTGTAATATAAACAGAGACAGGGTCTAGTGTAATATAAACAGAGACAGGGTCTACTGTAATATAAACAGAGACAGCGTTAAGTGTAATATAAACAGAGACAGGGTCGAGTGTAATATAAACAGAGACAGGGTTAAGTGTAATATAAACAGAGACAGGGTCCAGTGTAATATAGACAGAGACAGGGCCTAGTGTATTATACACAGAGACAGGATGTAGTGTAATATAAACAGAGACAGGGTCTAGTGTAATATAAACAGAGACAGGGCCTAGTGTAATATAAACAGAGCGAGGGTGTAGTGTAATATAAACTGAGACAGGGCCCAGCGTAGTATAAACAGAGACAGGGTCTAGTGTAATATAAGCAGAGACAGGGTCTAATGTAATATAAACAGATACAGTGTCTAGTGTATTATAAACAGAGACAGGGTCTAGTGTAATATAAACAGTGACAGGGTCTAATGTAATATAAAGAGAGACAGGGTCTAGTGCAATATGCACAGAGACAGGGTCTAGTGTAATATAAACAGTGACAGTGTCTAGTGTAATACAAAGATTTACTGGGTCTAGAGTAATATAAACAGAGATTGGGTCGAGTGCAAAATAAACAGAGACAAGGCCTAGTGTCATATAAGCAGAGTTATGGTCCAGTGTAATATAAACAAAGACAGTGTCTAGTGTAATATAAACAGAGACAGGGTCTAGTGTAATATAAACAGAGAGACGGCCTAGTGTAATATAAACAGAGACATGGTCTAGTGTAATGTAAACAGAGACAGGGTCTAGTGTAATATAAACAGAGACAGGGTCTAGTGTAATATAAACAGAGACAGGGCCCAGTGTAATATAAACAGAGACATGGTCTAGTGTAAAATAAACAGAGACAGGGTCTAGTGTAATACAAACAGAGACAGTGTCGAGTGTGATATAAACAGAGACAGGGTCTACTGTAATGTAAACAGAGACAGGGTCTAGTGTAGTATAAACAGAGGCAGGGTCGAGTGTAATATAAACAGAGACAGGGCCTAGTGTAATATAAACACCGACAGGGTCTAGTGTAAAATAAACAGAGACAGGTTCTAGTGTAGTATAAACAGAGACAGGGTCTAGTGTAATATAAACAGACACAGGGCCGAGTGTAATATAAACACAGACAGGGTCTAGTGTAAAATAAACAGAGACAGGGTCTAGTGTCATATAAAGAGAGACAGTGTCTAGTGTAATATAAACAGAGACAGGGCCTAGTGTAATATAAATAGAGACAGGGTCTAGTGTAATATAAACAGAGACAGGGTCTAGTGTAATATAAACAGAGACAGGGTCGAGTGTAATATAAACATAGACAGAGTCTAATGTAATATAAACAGAGACAGGGCCTTGTGTAATATAAACAGAGACAGGGTCTAGTGCAAAATAAACAGAGACAGGGTCTAGTGTAATATAAACAGAGACAGTGTCTAGTGTAATACAAAGAGAGTCAGGTGTAGTGTAATATAAACAGAGACAGGGTCTAGTGTAATATAAACAGAGACAGTGTCTAGTGTAATATAAACAGAGACAGGGCCTAGTGTAATATAAACAGAGACAGGGTCTACTGTAATATAAACAGAGACAGTGTCTAGTGTAATATAAACAGAGACAGGGCCTAGTGTAATATAAACAGAGACAGGGTCTAGTGTAATATAAGCAGAGACGGGGCCTTGTGTAATATAAAGAGAGACAGGGCCTAGTGTAATATAAACAGAGACAGGGTCTAGTGTAATATAAACAGAGACAGGGTCTAGTGTAATATAAACAGAGACAGGGTCTGGTGTAATATAAACAGAGACGGGGCCTTGTGTAATATAAAAAGAGACAGGGCCTAGTGTAATATAAACAGAGACAGGGTCTAGTGTAATATAAACAGAGACAGGGTCTGGTGTAATATAAACAGAGACGGGGCCTTGTGTAATATAAAGAGAGACAGGGCCTCGTGTAATATAAACAGAGACAGGGTCTAGTGTATAAAAAACAGAGACAGGGTCAAGTGTAATATAAACAGAGACAGAGTCCAGTGTAATATAAAGAGAGACAGGGTCTACTGTAATATAAACAGAGACAGAGTCTTGTGTAATATAAACAGAGACAGGGTCTAGTGTAATATAAAGAAAGACAGGGTCTAGTGTAATATAAGCAGAGACAGGGTCTAGTGTAATATAAACAGAGACAGAGTCCAGTGTAATATAAAGAGAGACAGGGTCTAGTGTAATATAAACAGAGACAGGGTCTAGTGTAATAAAAACAGAGACAGGGTCTAGTGTAACATAAAGAGAGACAGGATCTAGTGTAATATAAACAGAACAGGGCCTAGTGTCATAGAAACAGAGACAGAGTCTAGTGTAATATAAAGAGAGACAGGTTCTAGTGTAATATAAACAGAGGCAGGGTCTAGTGTATAAAAAACAGAGACAGGGTCTAGTGTAATATAAGCAGAGACAGGGTCTAGTGTAATATAAACAGAGACAGGGTCTAGTGTAATATAATGGGAGACAGGGTCTAGTGTAATATAAACAGAGACAGGGTCTAGTGTAATACAAACAGAGACAGGGTCTAGTGTAATATAATGGGAGACAGGGTCTCGTGTAATATAAACAGAGACAGGGTCCAGTGTAATAAAATGGGAGACAGGGTCTAGTGTAATATAAACAGAGACAGGGTCTAGCGTAATATAATGGGAGACAGGGTCTAGTGTAATATAAACAGAGACAGGGTCTAGTGTAATATAAACAGAGACAGGGTCTAGTGTAATATAAACAGAGACAGGGTCTAGTGTAATATAAAGGGAGACAGGGTCAAGTGTATTATAAACAGAGACAGGGTCTAGTGTAATATAAAGACAGACAGGGTCAAGTGTAATATAAACAGAGACAGGGTCTAGTGTAATATAAACAGAGACAGGGTCTAGTGTAATATAAAGGGAGACAGGGTCTGGTGTAATATAAACAGAGACAGAGTCTAGTGTAATATAAACAGGGACAGGGTCTAGTGTAATATAAACAGAAACTGAGTCTAGTGTAATATAAACAGAGACAGTGTCTAGTGTAATATAAACAGAGACAGGGCCTAGTTTAATATAAACAGAGACAGGGTCTAGTGTAATATAAGCAGAGACAGGGTCTAGTGTAATATAAACAGAGACAGGGTCTAGTGTAATATAAACAGAGACAGGGTCTGGTGTAATATAAACAGAGACGGGGCCTTGTGTAATATAAAGAGAGACAGGGTCTAGTGTATAAAAAACAGAGACAGGGTCTAGTGTAATATAAACAGAGACAGGGTCTAGTGTATAAAAAACAGAGACAGGGTCTAGTGTAATATAAACAGAGACAGGGTCTAGTGTAATATAAACAGAGACAGGGTCTAGTGTAATATAAAGAGAGACAGTATCTAGTGTAATATAAACAGAGATAGGGTCTAGTGTAATATAAACAGAGACAGAGTCTAGTGTAATATAAACAGAGACAGGGTCTAGTGTAATATAAACAGAGACAGGGTCTACTGTAATATAAACAGAGACAGTGTCTAGTGTAATATAAACAGAGACAGGGCCTAGTGTAATATAAACAGAGACAGGGTCTAGTGTAATATAAGCAGAGACGGGGCCTTGTGTAATATAAAGAGAGACAGGGCCTAGTGTAATATAAACAGAGACAGGGTCTAGTGTAATATAAACAGAGACAGGGTCTAGTGTAATATAAACAGAGACAGGGTCTGGTGTAATATAAACAGAGACGGGGCCTTGTGTAATATAAAAAGAGACAGGGCCTAGTGTAATATAAACAGAGACAGGGTCTAGTGTAATATAAACAGAGACAGGGTCTGGTGTAATATAAACAGAGACGGGGCCTTGTGTAATATAAAGAGAGACAGGGCCTCGTGTAATATAAACAGAGACAGGGTCTAGTGTATAAAAAACAGAGACAGGGTCAAGTGTAATATAAACAGAGACAGGGTCTAGTGTAATATAAACAGAGACAGAGTCCAGTGTAATATAAAGAGAGACAGGGTCTACTGTAATATAAACAGAGACAGAGTCTTGTGTAATATAAACAGAGACAGGGTCTAGTGTAATATAAAGAAAGACAGGGTCTAGTGTAATATAAGCAGAGACAGGGTCTAGTGTAATATAAACAGAGACAGAGTCCAGTGTAATATAAAGAGAGACAGGGTCTAGTGTAATATAAACAGAGACAGGGTCTAGTGTAATAAAAACAGAGACAGGGTCTAGTGTAACATAAAGAGAGACAGGATCTAGTGTAATATAAACAGAACAGGGCCTAGTGTCATAGAAACAGAGACAGAGTCTAGTGTAATATAAAGAGAGACAGGTTCTAGTGTAATATAAACAGAGGCAGGGTCTAGTGTATAAAAAACAGAGACAGGGTCTAGTGTAATATAAGCAGAGACAGGGTCTAGTGTAATATAAACAGAGACAGGGTCTAGTGTAATATAATGGGAGACAGGGTCTAGTGTAATATAAACAGAGACAGGGTCTAGTGTAATACAAACAGAGACAGGGTCTAGTGTAATATAATGGGAGACAGGGTCTCGTGTAATATAAACAGAGACAGGGTCCAGTGTAATAAAATGGGAGACAGGGTCTAGTGTAATATAAACAGAGACAGGGTCTAGCGTAATATAATGGGAGACAGGGTCTAGTGTAATATAAACAGAGACAGGGTCTAGTGTAATATAAACAGAGACAGGGTCTAGTGTAATATAAACAGAGACAGGGTCTAGTGTAATATAAACAGAGACAGGGTCTAGTGTAATATAAAGGGAGACAGGGTCAAGTGTATTATAAACAGAGACAGGGTCTAGTGTAATATAAAGACAGACAGGGTCAAGTGTAATATAAACAGAGACAGGGTCTAGTGTAATATAAACAGAGACAGGGTCTAGTGTAATATAAAGGGAGACAGGGTCTGGTGTAATATAAACAGAGACAGAGTCTAGTGTAATATAAACAGGGACAGGGTCTAGTGTAATATAAACAGAGACAGGGCCTAGTTTAATATAAACAGAGACAGGGTCTAGTGTAATATAAGCAGAGACAGGGTCTAGTGTAATATAAACAGAGACAGGGTCTAGTGTAATATAAACAGAGACAGGGCCTAGTGTAATATAAACAGAGACAGGGTCTAGTGTAATATAAGCAGAGACGGGGCCTTGTGTAATATAAAGAGAGACAGGGCCTAGTGTAATATAAACAGAGACAGGGTCTAGTGTAATATAAACAGAGACAGGGTCTAGTGTAATATAAACAGAGACAGGGTCTGGTGTAATATAAACAGAGACGGGGCCTTGTGTAATATAAAAAGAGACAGGGCCTAGTGTAATATAAACAGAGACAGGGTCTAGTGTAATATAAACAGAGACAGGGTCTGGTGTAATATAAACAGAGACGGGGCCTTGTGTAATATAAAGAGAGACAGGGCCTCGTGTAATATAAACAGAGACAGGGTCTAGTGTATAAAAAACAGAGACAGGGTCAAGTGTAATATAAACAGAGACAGGGTCTAGTGTAATATAAACAGAGACAGAGTCCAGTGTAATATAAAGAGAGACAGGGTCTACTGTAATATAAACAGAGACAGAGTCTTGTGTAATATAAACAGAGACAGGGTCTAGTGTAATATAAAGAAAGACAGGGTCTAGTGTAATATAAGCAGAGACAGGGTCTAGTGTAATATAAACAGAGACAGAGTCCAGTGTAATATAAAGAGAGACAGGGTCTAGTGTAATATAAACAGAGACAGGGTCTAGTGTAATAAAAACAGAGACAGGGTCTAGTGTAACATAAAGAGAGACAGGATCTAGTGTAATATAAACAGAACAGGGCCTAGTGTCATAGAAACAGAGACAGAGTCTAGTGTAATATAAAGAGAGACAGGTTCTAGTGTAATATAAACAGAGGCAGGGTCTAGTGTATAAAAAACAGAGACAGGGTCTAGTGTAATATAAGCAGAGACAGGGTCTAGTGTAATATAAACAGAGACAGGGTCTAGTGTAATATAATGGGAGACAGGGTCTAGTGTAATATAAACAGAGACAGGGTCTAGTGTAATACAAACAGAGACAGGGTCTAGTGTAATATAATGGGAGACAGGGTCTCGTGTAATATAAACAGAGACAGGGTCCAGTGTAATAAAATGGGAGACAGGGTCTAGTGTAATATAAACAGAGACAGGGTCTAGCGTAATATAATGGGAGACAGGGTCTAGTGTAATATAAACAGAGACAGGGTCTAGTGTAATATAAACAGAGACAGGGTCTAGTGTAATATAAACAGAGACAGGGTCTAGTGTAATATAAACAGAGACAGGGTCTAGTGTAATATAAAGGGAGACAGGGTCAAGTGTATTATAAACAGAGACAGGGTCTAGTGTAATATAAAGACAGACAGGGTCAAGTGTAATATAAACAGAGACAGGGTCTAGTGTAATATAAACAGAGACAGGGTCTAGTGTAATATAAAGGGAGACAGGGTCTGGTGTAATATAAACAGAGACAGAGTCTAGTGTAATATAAACAGGGACAGGGTCTAGTGTAATATAAACAGAAACTGAGTCTAGTGTAATATAAACAGAGACAGTGTCTAGTGTAATATAAACAGAGACAGGGCCTAGTTTAATATAAACAGAGACAGGGTCTAGTGTAATATAAGCAGAGACAGGGTCTAGTGTAATATAAACAGAGACAGGGTCTAGTGTAATATAAACAGAGACAGGGTCTGGTGTAATATAAACAGAGACGGGGCCTTGTGTAATATAAAGAGAGACAGGGTCTAGTGTATAAAAAACAGAGACAGGGTCTAGTGTAATATAAACAGAGACAGGGTCTAGTGTATAAAAAACAGAGACAGGGTCTAGTGTAATATAAACAGAGACAGGGTCTAGTGTAATATAAACAGAGACAGGGTCTAGTGTAATATAAAGAGAGACAGTATCTAGTGTAATATAAACAGAGACAGGGTCTAGTGTAATATAAACAGAGACAGAGTCTAGTGTAATATAAACAGAGACAGGGTCTAGTGTAATATAAAGAGAGACAGAGTCTAGTGTAATATAAACAGAGACAGAGTCTAGTGTAATATAAACAGAGACAGGGTCTAGTGTAATATAAAGAAAGACAGGGTCTAGTGTAATATAAGCAGAGACAGGGTCTCGTGTAATATAAACAGAGACAGAGTCTAGTGTAATATAAACAGAGACAGGGTCTAGTGTAACATAAAGAGAGACAGGGTCTAGTGCAATATAAACAGAGACAGGGTCTAGTGTAATATAATGGGAGACAGAGTCTAGTGTAATATAAACAGAGACAGGGTCTAGTGTATAAAAAACAGAGACAGGGTCTAGTGCAATATAAACAGAGACAGGGTCTAGTGTAATATAATGGGAGACAGGGTCTAGTGTAATATAAACAGAGACAGAGTCTAGTGTAATATAAACAGAGACAGAGTCTCGTGTAATATAATGGGAGACAGGGTCTAGTGTAATATAAACAGAGACAGAGTCTAGTGTAATATTAACAGAGACAGGCTCTAGTGTAATATAAAGAGAGGCATGGTCTTGTGTATTATAAACAGAGACAGTGTCTAGTGTAATATAAACAGAGACAGGGTCGACTGTAATATAAACAGAGACCGGGCCCAGTGTAATATAAACAGAGAAAGGGTCTAGTGTAATATAAAGAGAGACAGGGTCTAGTGTAATATAAACAGAGACAGGGTCTAGTGTAATATAAAGAGAGACAGGGTCTTGTGTATTATAAACAGAGACAGGGTCTAGTGTAATTTAAAGACAGACAGGGTCTAGTGTAATATAAAGAGAGACAGGGTCTTGTGTATTATAAACAGAGACAGGGTCTAGTGTAATTTAAAGACAGACAGGGTCGAGTGTAATATAAACAGAGACAGGGTCTAGTGTAATATAAACAGAGACAGGGGCTAGTGTAATATAAACAGAGAAAAGGTCTAGTGTAATATAAAGAGAGACAGGGTCTAGTGTAATATAAACAGAGACAGGGCCTAGTGTAATAACAACAGAGACAGAGTCTAGTGTAATATTAACAGAGACAGGGTGTAGTGTAATATAAACAGAGACAGGGCCTAGTGTAATACAAACAGAGAAAGGGTCTAGTGTAATATAAACAGAGACAGGCTCTAGTGTAATATAAACAGAGACAGGGCCTAGTGTAATATAAACACAGACAGGGTCTAGTGTAAAATAAACAGAGACAGGGTCTAGTGTAATATAAACAGAGACAGTGTCTAGTGTAATATAAACAGAGACAGGGCCTAGTGTAATATAAACAGAGACAGGGTCTAGTGTAAAATAAACAGAGACAGGGTCTAGTGTAATATAAACAGAGACAGTGTCTAGTGTAATATAAACAGAGACAGGGTCTAGTGTAAAATGAACAGAGACAGGGTCCAGTGTAATATAAACAGAGACAGGGTCTAGTGTAATATAAACAGAGACAGTGTCTACTGTAATTTAAACAGAGACAGGGTCTAGTGTAATATAAACAGAGACAGGGTCTAGTGTAATATAAACAGAGACAGGGTCCAGTGTAATATAAACAGAGACAGGGTCTAGTGTAATATAAGCAGAGACAGGGTCTAGTGTAATATAAACAGAGACCGGGCCTAGTGTAATATAAACAGAGACAGGGTCTAGTGTAAAATAAACAGAGACTGGGTCTAGTGTAATATAAACAGAGACAGTGTCTAGTGTAATATAAACAGAGACAGGGCCTAGTGTAAAAGAAACAGAGACAGGGTCTAGTGTAATATAAACAGAGACAGAGTCTAGTGTCATATAAAGAGAGACAGGGTCTAATGTAATATAAGCAGAGACAGGGTCTAGTGTAATATAAACAGAGACAGGGTCTAGTGTAATATAAAGAGAGACAGGGTCTTGTGTATTATAAGCAGAGACAGGGTCTAATGTAATATAAAGACAGACAGGGTCTAGTGTAATATAAACAGAGAGAGGGTCTAGTGGAATATAAACAGAGACAGGGTGTACTGTAATATAAACTGAGACAGGGTCTAGTGTAATATAAACAGAGACAGGGTCTAGTGTAATATAAACAGAGACAGGGTTTACTGTAATATAAACAGACACAGGGTCTACTGTAATATAAACAGAGACAGGGTCTAGTGGAATATAAACAGGGACAGGGTGTACTGTAATATAAACTGAGACAGGGTCTCGTGCAATATAAACAGAGACAGGGTCTTGTGTATTATAAACAGAGACAGGGTCGAGTGTAATTTAAACAGAGATAGGGCCTAGTGTAATATAAAGAGAGACAGGGGCCTAGAAATTCACTAGCCTTAGCACCGCTTTTGAGGCGCTAGAGGGACTAGCGCCAGACTTATGGCCAGTTTAAAAATTCCCTGGGGCCCTAAATTGGCGTTGCACCGGTAGCGCTGCACCGGCACCGATGACGTCATCGGTGTGCGCAGCGTCCCGGTTGCCGTGGTAACCCGCCCGAACTCCGAAATTGAGTTGCGGCCGCCTCGGCCGTGGCAGCCGCAAGCAACGTTCTGGCAGAGGTGCCTTACTCCAGTTTGCGCCGGCGCATTAAAGGCCCCGCGGCGGCCGGCCACTTTCCCGCCGGCCGCCTGCCCGCAGCTCCCTCCCCGGACTTCTCCCCGCCCCCCCCCGGAACAGATGCAAGCCCGGCACTTGTCCGAGGTGCCGGGCTCATTTTTAAGCTGATTTGCGCGGGCCGCGGCCGGGTGCAGGCAGCTCCTCCTTAACGGGAGGAGGAGGCCTGCACGTCCCCAGCCTGCCGCACCGCATCGGGTGCCGCAGCGCCGGAATTGCGGCGCGAAACGGCAGTTAGCGCCGATGTACCGCCGCAAAGACCCTTCAGTAGCGCCGGCAGCCATTTGGGCGCGGCGCCACTGAATTTTTGGCGCGCGCAGGGGGCTTAGCGCCGGCACTAACTTCCGGCGCTAAAGCCCTGGCTAAGCCAAAACCCAATTTCTAGGCCAGGGTCTTGTGTATTATAAACAGAGACAGGGTCTAGTGTAATATAAAGACAGACGGTGTCTAGTGTAACATAAAGAGAGACAGGGTCTAGTGTTATACAAAGAGAGACAGGTTCTAGTGTAAAATAAACAGAGACAGGGTCTCGTGTAATATAAACAGAGACAGGGTCTAGTGTAATATAAACAGAGACAGGGTCTAGTGTAATATAAACAGAGACAGGGTCTAGTGTAAAATAAACAGAGACAGGGCCTAGTGTAATATAAACAGAGACAGGCTCAGAGTTATATAAACAGAGACAGGGTCTAGAGTAAAACAAAGAGAGACAGGGTCTCGTGTAATATAATGGGAGACAGAGTCCAGTGTAATATAAACAGAGACAGGGTCTAGTGCATAAAGAACAGAGACAGGGTCTAGTGTAATATAAACAGAGACAGGGTCTAGTGTAATATAATGGGAGACAGGGTCTAGTGTAATATAAACAGAGACAGAGTCTGGTGTAATATAAACAGAGACAGAGTCTAGTGTAATATAATGGGAGACAGGGTCTAGTGTAATATAAACAGAGACAGAGTCTAGTGTAATATTAACAGAGACAGGGTCTAGTGTAATATAAAGAGAGGCATGGTCTTGTGTATTATAAACAGAGACAGGGTCTAGTGTAATATAAACAGAGACAGGGTCGACTGTAATATAAAGAGAGACAGGGTCTAGTGTAATATAAACAGAGACAGGGTCAAGTGTAATATTAAGAAAGACAGGATCTAGTGTAATATAAACAGAGACCTGGTATAGTGGAATATAAACAGAGACAGGGTGTACTGTAATATATTCAGAGACAGGGTCTAGTGTAATATAAACAGAGACGGGGTCAAGTGTAATATAAACAGAGACAGGGCCTAGTGTAATATAAAGAGAGACAGGGTCTTGTGTATTATAAACAGAGACAGGGTCTAGTGTAATTTAAAGACAGACAGGGTCTAGTGTAATTTAAAGAGAGACAGGGTCTTGTGTATTATAAACAGAGACAGGGTCTAGTGTAATTTAAAAACAGACAGGGTCGAGTGTAATATAAACAGAGACAGGGTCTAGTGTAATATAAACAGAGACAGGGTCTAGTGTAATATAAACAGAGAAAAGGTCTAGTGTAATATAAAGAGAGACAGGGTCTAGTGTAATATAAACAGAGACAGTGCCTAGTGTAATAACAACAGAGACAGAGTCTAGTGTAATACTAACAGAGACAGGGTGTCGTGTAATATAAACAGAGACAGGGTCGACTGTAATATAAACAGAGACAGGGCCTCGTGTAATACAAACAGAGAAAGGGTCTAGTGTAATATAAACAGAGACAGTGTCTAGTGTAATATAAACAGAGACAGGGTCTAGTGTAATATAAACAGAGACAGGCTCTATTGTAATATAAACAGAGACAGGGCCTCGTGTAATATAAACACAGACAGGGTCTAGCGTAAAATAAACAGAGACAGGGTCTAGTGTAATATAAACAGAGACAGTGTCTCGTGTAATATAAACAGAGACAGGGCCTAGTGTAATATAAACAGAGACAGGGTCTAGTGTAATATAAACAGAGACAGGATCTATTGTAATATAAACATAGACAGGGTCTAGTGTAATATAAACAGAGACAGGGTCTAGTGTAAAATAAACAGAGACAGGGTCTAGTGTAATATAAACAGAGACAGTGTCTAGTGTAATATAAACAGAGACAGGGTCTAGTGTAAAATAAACAGAGACAGGGTCTAGTGTAATATAAACAGAGACAGGGTCCAGTGTAATATAAACAGAGACAGTGGCCTAGAAATTCAGTTGCCTTAGCGCCGCTTTTGAGGCGCTAGAGGGACTAGCGCCAGAGTTATGGCCAGTTTAAAAATTCCCTGGGGCCCTAAATCGGCGTTGCACCGGTAGCGCTGCGCCGGCACCGATGACGTCATCGGTGTGCGCAGCGTCCCGGTTGCCATGCCGACGGGCCCTAGTGCCGAAATTCAGTTGCGGCCGCCTCGCCCGTGGCAGCCGCAACTAAGACTCTGGCAACAGAGTCTTGCATGAGTTTGCGCCGGCGCATTAAAGGCCCCGCGGCGGCCGGCCGCTTTCCCGCCGGCCGCCTGCCCGCAGCACCCTCCCCGGACTTCTCCCCCCCACCCCCCGGAACAGATGCAAGCCCGGCACTTGTCCGAGGTGCCGGGCTCATTTTTAGACAGATTTGCGCGGGCCGCGGCCGGGTGCAGGCAGCTCCTCCTTAACGGAAGGAGGAGGCCTGCACTTCCCGAGCCTGCCGCACCGCATCGGGTGCCGCAGCGCCAGAATTGCGGCGCGAAACGGCAGTTAGTGCCGATTTACCGCCGCAAAGACCCTTCAGTAGCGCCGGCAGCCGTTTGGGCGCGGCCCTGCTGAATTTTTGGCGTGCGCAGGGGGACTTAGCGCCGGCACTAACTTCCGGCGCTAAAGCCCTGGCTAAGCCAAAACCCAATTTCTAGGCCAGTGTCTACTGTAATATAAACAGAGACAGGGTCTTGTGTAATATAAACAGAGACAGGGTCTAGTGTAATATAAACAGAGACAGGGTCTAGTGTAATATAAACAGAGACAGGGTCTAGTGTAATATAAGCAGAGACAGGGTCTAGTGTAATATAAACAGAGACCGGGCCTAGTGTAATATAAACAGAGACAGGGTCTAGTGTAAAATAAACAGAGACTGGGTCTAGTGTAATATAAACAGAGACAGTGTCTAGTGTAATATAAACAGAGACAGGGCCTAGTGTAAAAGAAACAGAGACAGGGTCTAGTGTAATATAAACAGAGACAGGGTCTAGTGTAATATAAACAGAGACAGGGTCTAGTGTAATATAAACAGAGACAGGGTCTAGTGTAATATAAAGAGAGACAGGGCCTAGTGTAATATAAACAGAGACAGGGTCTAGTGTAATATAAAGAGAGACAGGGTCTAGTGTAATATAAACAGAGACAGGGTCTAGTGTAATATAAAGAGAGACAGGGTCTAGTGTAATATAAACAGAGACAGGGTCTAGTGTAATATAAACAGAGACAGAGTCTAGTGTCATGTAAAGAGAGACAGGGTCTAATGTAATATAAGCAGAGACAGGGTCTCGTGTAATATAAACAGAGACAGGGTCTAGTGTAACAGAGACAGGGTCTAGTGTAATATAAACAGAGACAGGGTCAAGTGTAACAGAGACAGGGCCTAGTGTATAATAAACAGAGACAGGGTCTCGTGTAATATAAACACAGACAAGGTCTAGTGTAATATAAACAGAGACAGGGTCTAGTGTAATATAAAGAGAGTCAGGTCTCGTGTAATATAAACAGAGACAGGGTCTAGTGTAATATAAACAGAGATAGGGTCTAGTGTAATATAAACAGAGACAGTGCCTTGTGTAATATAAACAGAGACAGGGCCTAGTGTAATATAAACAGAGACAGGGTCTAGTGTAATATAAGCAGCGACAGGGTCTAGTGTAATATAAACAGAGACAGGGTCTAGTGTAATATAAACAGAGACAGGGTCTGGTGTAATATAAACAGGGACGGGGCCTTGTGTAATATAAAGAGAGACAGGGCCTAGTGTCATATAAACAGAGACAGGGTCGAGTGTAATATAAACAGAGACAGGGTCTAGTGTAATATAAACAGAGACAGGGTCTAGTGTAAAATAAACAGAGACTGGGTCTAGTGTAATATAAGCAGAGACAGTGTCTAGTGTAATATAAGCAGAGACAGGGTCTAGTATATTATAAACAGAGACAGGGTCTAGTGTAAAATAAACATTGACAGGGTCTAGTGTAATATAAACAGAGACAGGGTCTAGTGTAATATAAACAGAGACAGGGTCTCGTGTAATATAAAGAGAGACAGGGTCTAGTGTAATATAATGAGAGACAGGGTCTAGTGTAATATAAAGAGAGACAGGGTCTAATGTAATATAAACAGAGACAGGGTCTCGTGTAATATAAAGAGAGACAGGGTCTAGTGTAATATAAAGAGAGACAGGGTCTAGTGTAATATAAACAGAGACAGGGTCTAGTGTAATATAAACAGAGACTGGGTCTAGTGTATTATAAACAGAGACAGGGCCTAATGTAATATAAACAGAGACGGTCTAGTGGAATATAAACAGAGACAGGGTCTAGTGTAATATAAACAGAGATAGGGTTTACTGTAATATAAACTGAGACAGGGTCTGGTGTAAAATAAACAGAGACAGGGTCTAGTGTAATATAAGCAGAGACAGGGTCTAGTGTAATATAAACAGAGATAGAGTTTACTGTAATATAAACAGAGACAGGGTCTACTGTAATATAAACAGAGACAGGGTCTCGTGGAATATAAACAGAGACAGGGTGTACTGTAATATAAACTGAGACAGGGTCTAGTGTAATATAAACAGAGACAGGGTCCTGTGTATTATCAACAGAGACAGGGTCTAGTGTAATATAAAGACAGACGGGGTCTAGTGTAACATAAAGAGAGACAGGGGCCTAGAAATTGAGTAGCCTTAGCGCTGCATTTGAGGCGCTAGAGGGCCTAGCGCCGGAGTTATGGCCAGTTGGGAAATTGAGTGGGGCCCTTCCGTCGGCGTTAAGCCGGTGGCGCTGCGCCGGCACCGATGACGTCATCGGTGTGCGCAGCGTCCCGGTTGCCATGCCGACGGGCCCCAGCGCCGAAATTCAGTTGCGGCCGCCTCGCCCGTGGCAGCCGCAACTAAGACTCTGGCAACCGAGTCTTCCCCGAGTTAGCGCCGGCGCATTAAGGTCGCGCGGCGGCCGGCCGCTTTCCCGTCGGCTGCCTGCCCGCACCTCCCTCCCCGGACTCCTCCACCCCCCCCCCGCGGAACAGATGCGTCTGGCCTGCAAGCCCGGCACTTGTCCGAGGTGCCGGGCTCATTTTTTCAATATTTGAACGGACAGCGGGCGGGTGCAGGCAGCTCCTCCTTAACTGAAGGAGGAGGCCTGCACTTCCCCAGCCTGCCGCACCGCATCGGGTGCCGCAGCGCCGGATTAGCGCCGCAATTCGGCACTCAGCGCCCATTCGGAGGCGCTCACGCCCGCCAGTAGCGCCGGCAGCCGTCTGGGCGCGGCGCTACTGAATTTTTGGCGCGCGCAAGGGAATTAGCGCCGGCGCTAAATTTCCGGCGCTAAAGCCCTGGCGCGGCGTCAACTCAATTTCTAGGCCAGGGTCTAGTGTAATAGAAAGAGAGACAGGGTCTAGTGTAAAATAAACAGAGACAGGGTGTAGTGTAATATAAACAGAGACAGCGGCCTAGAAATTGAGTAGCCTTAGCGCCGCATTTGAGGCGCTAGAGGGCCTAGCGCCGGAGTTATGGCCAGTTTAGAAATTCCCTGGGGCCCTAGAATCGGCGGTAGACTGGTTGCGCTGCGCCGGCACCGATGACGTCATCGGTGTGCGCAGCGTCCCGGTTACCATGCCGACGGGCCCCAGCGCCGAAATTCAGTTGCGGCCGCCTCGCCCGTGGCAGCCGCAACTAAGACTCTGGCAACAGAGTCTTACATCAGTTAGCGCCTGCGCCTTAAGGTCGCGCGGCGGCCGGCCGCTTTCCCGCCGGCCACCTGCCCGCACCTCCCTCCCCGGACTCCTCCACCCCGCCCCCCGCGGAACAGATGCTTCCGGGCTGCGAGCCCGGCACTTCCCCGAGGTGCCGGGCTCATTTTTCTGATGAGTTTACCGGCCAGCGGGCGGGTGCAGGCAGCTCCTCCTTAACTGAAGGAGGAGGCCTGCACTTCCCGAGCCTGCCGCACCGCATCGGGCGCCGCAGCGCCGGAATAGCGCCGCAAAGTGGCAGGTAGCGCCCATTTTCAGGCGCAAAAACCCTTCAGTAGCGCCGGCAGCCGTTTGGGCGCGGCGCTACTGAATTTTTGGCGCGCGCAGGGGGACTTAGCGCCGGCGCTAACTTTCCGGCGCTAAAGCCCTGGCGCGGCGCCAACTGAATTTCTAGGCCAGGGTCTAGTGTAATATAAACAGAGACAGGGTCTCGTGTAATATAAACAGAGACAGGGTCTAGTGTAAAATAAACAGAGACAGGGCCTAGTGTAATATAAACAGAGACAGGCTCAGAGTTATATAAACAGAGACAGGGTCTAGAGTAAAACAAAGAGAGACAGGGTCCAGTGTAATATAAACAGAGACAGGGTCCAGTGTAATATAAACAGAGACAGGGTCTAGTGTAATATAAACAGAGACAGGGTCTACTGTAATATAAACAGAGACAGCGTTAAGTGTAATATAAACAGAGACAGGGTCGAGTGTAATATAAACAGAGACAGGGTTAAGTGTAATATAAACAGAGACAGGGTCCAGTGTAATATAGACAGAGACAGGGCCTAGTGTATTATACACAGAGACAGGATGTAGTGTAATATAAACAGAGACAGGGTCTAGTGTAATATAAACAGAGACAGGGCCTAGTGTAATATAAACAGAGCGAGGCTGTAGTGTAATATAAACTGAGACAGGGCCCAGCGTAGTATAAACAGAGACAGGGTCTAGTGTAATATAAGCAGAGACAGGGTCTAATGTAATATAAACAGATACAGTGTCTAGTGTATTATAAACAGAGACAGGGTCTAGTGTAATATAAACAGTGACAGGGTCTAATGTAATATAAAGAGAGACAGGGTCTAGTGTAATATAAACAGTGACAGTGTCTAGTGTAATACAAAGATTTACTGGGTCTAGAGTAATATAAACAGAGATTGGGTCTAGTGCAAAATAAACAGAGACAAGGCCTAGTGTCATATAAGCAGAGTTATGGTCCAGTGTAATATAAACAAAGACAGTGTCTAGTGTAATATAAACAGAGACAGGGTCTAGTGTAATATAAACAGAGAGACGGCCTAGTGTAATATAAACAGAGACATGGTCTAGTGTAATGTAAACAGAGACAGGGTCTAGTGTAATATAAACAGAGACAGGGTCTAGTGTAATATAAACAGAGACAGGGCCCAGTGTAATATAAACAGAGACATGGTCGAGTGTAAAATAAACAGAGACAGGGTCTAGTGTAATACAAACAGAGACAGTGTCTAGTGTAATATAAACAGAGACAGGGCCTAGTGTAATATAAGCAGAGACACGGTCTAGTGTAATATAAACAGAGACAGGGTCTACTGTAATGTAAACAGAGACAGGGTCTAGTGTAGTATAAACAGAGGCAGGGTCTAGTGTAATATAAACAGAGACAGGGCCTAGTGTAATATAAACACCGACAGGGTCTAGTGTAAAATAAACAGAGACAGGTTCTAGTGTAGTATAAACAGAGACAGGGTCTAGTGTAATATAAACAGACACAGGGCCGAGTGTAATATAAACTGAGACAGGGCCCAGCGTAGTATAAACAGAGACAGGGTCTAGTGTAATATAAGCAGAGACAGGGTCTAATGTAATATAAACAGATACAGTGTCTAGTGTATTATAAACAGAGACAGGGTCTAGTGTAATATAAACAGTGACAGGGTCTAATGTAATATAAAGAGAGACAGGGTCTAGTGTAATATAAACAGTGACAGTGTCTAGTGTAATACAAAGATTTACTGGGTCTAGAGTAATATAAACAGAGATTGGGTCTAGTGCAAAATAAACAGAGACAAGGCCTAGTGTCATATAAGCAGAGTTATGGTCCAGTGTAATATAAACAAAGACAGTGTCTAGTGTAATATAAACAGAGACAGGGTCTAGTGTAATATAAACAGAGAGACGGCCTAGTGTAATATAAACAGAGACATGGTCTAGTGTAATGTAAACAGAGACAGGGTCTAGTGTAATATAAACAGAGACAGGGTCTAGTGTAATATAAACAGAGACAGGGCCCAGTGTAATATAAACAGAGACATGGTCGAGTGTAAAATAAACAGAGACAGGGTCTAGTGTAATACAAACAGAGACAGTGTCTAGTGTAATATAAACAGAGACAGGGCCTAGTGTAATATAAGCAGAGACACGGTCTAGTGTAATATAAACAGAGACAGGGTCTACTGTAATGTAAACAGAGACAGGGTCTAGTGTAGTATAAACAGAGGCAGGGTCTAGTGTAATATAAACAGAGACAGGGCCTAGTGTAATATAAACACCGACAGGGTCTAGTGTAAAATAAACAGAGACAGGTTCTAGTGTAGTATAAACAGAGACAGGGTCTAGTGTAATATAAACAGACACAGGGCCGAGTGTAATATAAACACAGACAGGGTCTAGTGTAAAATAAACAGAGACAGGGTCGAGTGTCATATAAACAGAGACAGTGTCTAGTGTAATATAAACAGAGACAGGGCCTAGTGTAATATAAATAGAGACAGGGTCTAGTGTAATATAAACAGAGACAGGGTCTAGTGTAATATAAACAGAGACAGGGTCGAGTGTAATATAAACATAGACAGAGTCTAATGTAATATAAACAGAGACAGGGCCTTGTGTAATATAAACAGAGACAGGGTCTAGTGCAAAATAAACAGAGACAGGGTCTAGTGTAATATAAACAGAGACAGTGTCCAGTGTAATATAAACAGAGACAGGGTCTAGTGTAAAATAAACAGAGACGGGGTCTAGTGTAATATAAACAGAGACAGGGTCTAGTGTAATATAAACAGAGACAGGGTCTAGTGTAATATAAACAGAGACAGGGTCTAGTGTAATATAAACAGAGACAGGGTCTAGTTTAAAATAAACAGAGACTGGGTCTAGTGTAATATAAACAGAGACAGGGTCCAGTGTAATATAAACAGAGACAGGGCCTAGTGTAAAAGAAACAGAGACAGGGTCTAGTGTAATATAAACAGAGACAGGGTCTAGTGTAATATAAACAGAGACAGGGTCTAGTTTAAAATAAACAGAGACTGGGTCTAGTGTAATATAAACAGAGACAGGGTCCAGTGTAATATAATCAGAGACAGGGCCTAGTGAAATATTATCAGAGACAGGGTCTAGTGTGATATAAACAGAGACAGGGTCAAGTGTAACAGAGACAGGGTCTAGTGTAATATAAACAGAGACAGGGTCAAGTGTAACAGAGACAGGGCCTAGTGTATAAAAAACAGAGACAGGGTCTTGTGTAATATAAACACAAACAGGGTCTAGTGTAATATAAACAGAGACAGGGTCTAGTGTAACATAAAGAGAGTCAGGTCTAGTGTAATATAAACAGAGACAGGGTCTAGTGTAATATTAACAGAGAAGGGGGCTTGTGTAATATAAAGAGAGACAGGGCCTAGTGTAATATAAACAGAGACAGGGTCAAGTGTAATATAAACAGAGACAGGGCCTTGTGTAATATAAACAGAGAAAGGGCCTAGTGTAATATAAAGAGAGACAGGGTCTAGTGTAATATAAACAGAGACAGGGCCTTGTGTAATATAAACAGAGAAAGGGTCTAGTGTAATATAAAGAGAGACAGGGTCTAGTGTAATAACAACAGAGACAGAGTCTAGTGTAATATTAACAGAGACAGGGTCTAGTGTAATATAAGGAGAGACGGGGTCTTGTGTATTATTAACAGAGACAGGGTCTAGTGTAATATAAAGACAGACAGGGTCGAGTGTATTATAAATAGAGAAAGGGTCTAGTGTAATATAAAGAGAGACAGGGCCTAGTGTCATATAAACAGAGACAGTGTCTAGTGTAATATAAACAGAGACAGGGCCTAGTGTAATATAAACAGAGACAGTGTATAGTGTAATATAAACAGAGACAGGGTCTACTGTAATATAAACAGAGACAGGGTCTAGTGTAATATAAACAGAGACAGGGCCGAGTGTAATATAAACACAGACAGGGTCTAGTGTAAAATAAACAGAGACAGGGTCTAGTGTAATATAAACAGAGACAGGGCCTAGTGTAATATAAACAGAGACAGGGTCTAGTGTACTATAAACAGAGACAGGGTCTAGTGTAATATAAACAGAGACAGGGACTAGTGTCATATAAACAGAGACAGGGCCTAGTGTAATATAAACAGAGACAGGGTCTAGTGTAAAATAAACAGAGACAGGGTCTAGTGTAATATAAACAGAGACAGAGTCTAGTGTAAAATAATCAGAGACAGGGTCTAGTGTAATATAAACAGAGACAGGGTCTAGTGTAATATAAGCAGAGACAGGGTCTAGTGTAATATAAAGAGAGACAGTGTCTAGTGTAATATAAACAGAGACAGAGTCTAGTGTAATATAAAGAGTGACAGGGTCTAGTGTAATATAAACAGAGACAGAGTCTAGTGTAATATAAAGAGAGACAGGGTCTAATGTAATATAAACAGAGACAGGGTCTAGTGTAATATAAAGAGAGACAGGGTCTAGTGTAATATAAACAGAACAGGGTCTAGTGTAATAGAAACAGAGACAGAGTCTAGTGTAATATAAAGAGAGACAGGGTCTAGTGTAATATAAACAGAGACAGGGTCTAGTGTAATATAAACAGAGACAGGGTCTAGTGTAATATAATGGGAGACAGGGTCTAGTGTAATATAAACAGAGACAGAGTCTAGTGCAATATAAACAGTGACAGGGTCTAGTGTAATATAAACAGAGACAGAGTCTAGTGTAATATAAACAGAGACAGGGTCTAGTGTAATATAAAGAGAGACAGGGTCTTGTGTATTATAAACAGAGACAGGGTCTAGTGTAATATAAAGACAGACAGGGTCAAGTGTAATATAAACACAGACAGGGTCTAGTGTAATATAAACAGAGACAGGGTCTAGTGTAATATAAACAGAGACAGGGTCTAGTGTAATATAAACAGAGACAGGGTCTAGTGTAATATAAACAGAGACAGGATCTAGTGTAATATAAACAGAGACAGGGCCCAGTGTAATGTAAACAGAGACCTGGTATAGTGGAATATAAGCAGAGACAGGGTGTACTGTAATATAATCAGAGACAGGGTCTAGTGTAATATAAACAGAGACAGGGTCTAGTGTAATATCAACAGAGACAGGGCCTAGTGTAATAACAACTGAGACAGGGTCTAGTGTAATATAAAGAGAGACAGGGTCTTGTGTAATATAAACAGAGACAGGGTCTAGTGTAATATAAATACAGACAGGGTCTAGTGTAATATAAACAGAGACAGGGTCGACTGTAATATAAACAGAGACAGGGCCTAGTTTAATATAAACAGAGAAAGGGTCTAGTGTAATATAAAGAGAGACAGGGTCGAGTGTAATATAAACAGAGACAGGGCCTAGTGTAATAACAACAGAGACAGAGTCTAGTGTAATATTAACAGAGACAGGGTCTAGTGTAATATAAAGACAGACAGGGTCTAGTGTATTATAAATAGAGACAGGGTCGACTGTAATATAAACAGAGACAGGGCCTAGTTTAATATAAACAGAGAAAGGGTCTAGTGTAATATAAAGAGAGACAGGGTCTAGTGTCATATAAACAGAGACAGTGTCTAGTGTAATATAAACAGAGACAGGGCCTAGTGTAATATAAACAGAGACAGGGTACAGTGTAATATAAACAGAGACAGGGTCTACTGTAATATAAACAGAGACAGGGTCTAGTGTAATATAAACAGAGACAGGGCCTAGTGTAATATAAACACAGACAGGGTCTAGTGTAAAATAAACAGAGACAGGGTCTAGTGTAATATAAACAGAGACAGTGTCGAGTGTAATATAAACTGAGACAGGGCCTAGTGTAATATAAACAGAGACAGGGTCTAGTGTACTATAAACAGAGACAGGGTCTAGTGTAATATAAACAGAGACAGTGTCTAGTTTAATCTAAACATAGACAGGGTCTCGTGTCATATAAACAGAGACAGAGCCTAGTGTAATATAAACAGAGACAGGGTCTCGTGTAAAATAAACAGAGACAGGGCCTAGTGTAATATAAACAGAGACAGTGTCTAGTGTAATATAAACAGAGACAGGGTCTAGTGTAAAATAAACAGAGACAGGGTCTAGTGTAATATAAACAGAGACAGGGCCTAGTGTATTATACACCGAGACAGGATGTACTGTAATATAAACACAGACAGGGTCTAGTGTAATATAAACAGAGACAGGGCCTAGTGTAATACAAACAGAGCGAGGGTGTAGTGTAATATAAACTGAGACAGGGCCCAGCGTAGTATAAACAGAGACAGGGTCTAGTGTAATATAAACAGAGACAGGGTCTAATGTAATATAAACAGATACAGGGTCTAGTGTAATATAAACTGAGACAGGGCCCAGTGTAACATAAACAGAGACAGGGCCTAGTGTATTATAAACAGAGACAGGGTCTAGTGTAATATAAACCGAGACAGGCTCAGAGTTATATAAACAGAGACAGGGTCTAGTGTAATTTAAACAGAGACAGGGTCTAGTGTAAAATAAAGAGAGACACGGTCTAGTGTAATATAAAGAGTGACAGGGTCGAATGTAATATAAAGAGAGACAGGGTCTAGTGTAATATAAAGAATTACTGGGTCTAGAGTAATATAAACAGAGATTGGGTCTAGTGCAAAATAAACAGAGACAAGGCCTAGTGTAATATAAGCAGAGATATGGTCCAGTGTAATATAAACAAAGACAGTGTCTAGTGTAATATAAACAGAGACAGGGTCTAGTGTAATATAA
Source organism: Somniosus microcephalus (assembly GCF_052327205.1). Lineage (NCBI taxonomy): Eukaryota > Metazoa > Chordata > Chondrichthyes > Squaliformes > Somniosidae > Somniosus > Somniosus microcephalus. The sequence goes on along the minus strand of NC_140990.1, from coordinate 25,421,639 downwards.
ACAGAGAGACGGCCGAGTGTAATATAAACAGAGACAGGGTCTAGTGTAATATAAACAGAGACAAGTTCTAGTGTAATATAAACAGAGACATGGTCTCGTGTAATGTCAACAGAGACAGGGCCCAGTGTAATATAAACAGAGACATGGTCTCGTGTAAAATAAACAGAGACAGGGTCCAGTGTAATACAAACAGAGACAGTGTCTAGTGTAATATAAACAGAGAGAGGGCCTAGTGTAATATAAGCAGAGACACGGTCGAGTGTAATATAAACAGAGACAGGGTCTACTGTAATGTAAACAGAGACAGGGTCTAGTGTAGTATAAACAAAGGCAGGGTCTAGTGTAATATAAACAGAGACAGGGCCTAGTGTAATATAAACACCGACAGGGTCTAGTGTAAAATAAACAGAGACAGGTTCTAGTGTAGTATAAACAGAGACAGGGTCTAGTGTAATATAAACAGACACAGGGCCTAGTGTAATATAAACACAGACAGGGTCTAGTGTAAAATAAACAGAGACAGGGTCTAGTGTCATATAAACAGAGACAGTGTCTAGTGTAATATAAACAGAGACAGGGCCTAGTGTAATATAAATAGAGACAGGGTCTAGTGTAATATAAACAGAGACAGGGTCTAGTGTAATATAAACAGAGACAGGGTCTAGTGTAATATAAACATAGACAGAGTCTAGTGTAATATAAACAGAGACAGGGCCGAGTGTAATATAAACAGAGACAGGGTCTAGTGCAAAATAAACAGAGACAGGGTCTAATGTAATATAAACAGAGACAGTGTCTAGTGTAATATAAACAGAGACAGGGTCTAGTGTAAAATAAACAGAGACAGCGTCTAGTGTAATATAAACAGAGACAGGATCTAGTGTAATATAAACAGAGACAGGGCCTAGTGTAATATAAACAGAGACAGGGACTAGTGTAATATAAACAGAGACAGGGTCTAGTGTAATATAAACAGAGACAGGGTCTAGTGTAATATAAACAGAGACAGGATCTAGTGTAATATAAACAGAGACAGGGCCCTGTGTAATGTAAACAGAGACCTGGTATAGTGGAATATAAGCAGAGACAGGGTGTACTGTAATATAATCAGAGACAGGGTCTAGTGTAATATAAACAGAGACAGGGTCTAGTGTAATATAAACAGAGACAGGGCCTAGTGTAATAACAACAGAGACAGGGTCTAGTGTAATATAAAGAGAGACAGGGTCTTGTGTATTATAAACAGAGACAGGGTCTAGTGTAATATAAATACAGACAGGGTCTAGTGTAATATAAACAGAGACAGGGTCGACTGTAATATAAACAGAGACAGGGCCTAGTTTAATATAAACAGAGAAAGGGTCTAGTGTAATATAAAGAGAGACAGGGTCTAGTGTAATATAAACAGAGACAGGGCCTAGTGTAATAACAACAGAGACAGAGTCTAGTGTAATATTAACAGAGACAGGGTCTAGTGTAATATAAAGACAGACAGGGTCTAGTGTATTATAAATAGAGACATGGTCGACTGTAATATAAACAGAGACAGGGCCTAGTGTAATATAAACAGAGAAAGGGTCTAGTGTAATATAAAGAGAGACAGGGTCTAGTGTCATATAAACAGAGACAGTGTCTAGTGTAATATAAACAGAGACAGGGCCTAGTGTAATATAAACAGAGACAGGGTATAGTGTAATATAAACAGAGACAGGGTCTAGTGTAATATAAACAGAGACAGGGTCTAGTGTAATATAAACAGAGACAGGGTCTAGTGTAAAATAAACAGAGACAGCGTCTAGTGTAATATAAACAGAGACAGGGTCTAGTGTAATAAATACAGAGACAGGGCCTAGTGTAATATAAACAGAGACAGGGTCTAGTGTAATATAAACAGAGACAGGGTCTAGTGTAAAATAAACAGAGACTGGGTCTAGTGTAATATAAACAGAGACAGGGTCTAGTATAATATAAACAGAGACAGGGTCTAGTGTAATATAAACAGAGACAGGGTCTAGTGTAATATAAACAGAGACAGGGTCTAGTGTAATATAAACAGAGACAGGGTCGAGTGTAATATAAACAGAGACAGGATCTAGTGTAATATAAACAGAGACAGGGCCCAGTGTAATGTATACAGAGACCTGGTATAGTGGAATATAAGCAGAGACAGGGTGTACTGTAATATAATCAGAGACAGGGTCTATTGTAATATAAAGAGAGACAGGGACTAGTGTAATATAAACAGAGACAGGGCCTAGTGTAATACAAACAGAGCGAGGGTGTAGTGTAATATAAACTGAGACAGGGCCCAGCGTAGTATAAACAGAGACAGGGTCTAGTGTAATATAAACAGAGACAGGGTCTAATGTAATATAAACAGATACAGGGTCTAGTGTAATATAAACTGAGACAGGGCCCAGTGTAACATAAACAGAGACAGGGCCTAGTGTATTATAAACAGAGACAGGGTCTAGTGTAATATAAACCGAGACAGGCTCAGAGTTATATAAACAGAGACAGGGTCTAGTGTAATTTAAACAGAGACAGGGTCTAGTGTAAAATAAAGAGAGACACGGTCTAGTGTAATATAAAGAGTGACAGGGTCGAATGTAATATAAAGAGAGACAGGGTCTAGTGTAATATAAAGAATTACTGGGTCTAGAGTAATATAAACAGAGATTGGGTCTAGTGCAAAATAAACAGAGACAAGGCCTAGTGTAATATAAGCAGAGATATGGTCCAGTGTAATATAAACAAAGACAGTGTCTAGTGTAATATAAACAGAGACAGGGTCTAGTGTAATATAAACAGAGAGACGGCCGAGTGTAATATAAACAGAGACAGGGTCTAGTGTAATATAAACAGAGACAAGTTCTAGTGTAATATAAACAGAGACATGGTCTCGTGTAATGTCAACAGAGACAGGGCCCAGTGTAATATAAACAGAGACATGGTCTCGTGTAAAATAAACAGAGACAGGGTCCAGTGTAATACAAACAGAGACAGTGTCTAGTGTAATATAAACAGAGAGAGGGCCTAGTGTAATATAAGCAGAGACACGGTCGAGTGTAATATAAACAGAGACAGGGTCTACTGTAATGTAAACAGAGACAGGTTCTAGTGTAGTATAAACAGAGACAGGGTCTAGTGTAATATAAACAGACACAGGGCCTAGTGTAATATAAACACAGACAGGGTCTAGTGTAAAATAAACAGAGACAGGGTCTAGTGTCATATAAACAGAGACAGTGTCTAGTGTAATATAAACAGAGACAGGGCCTAGTGTAATATAAATAGAGACAGGGTCTAGTGTAATATAAACAGAGACAGGGTCTAGTGTAATATAAACAGAGACAGGGTCTAGTGTAATATAAACATAGACAGAGTCTAGTGTAATATAAACAGAGACAGGGCCGAGTGTAATATAAACAGAGACAGGGTCTAGTGCAAAATAAACAGAGACAGGGTCTAATGTAATATAAACAGAGACAGTGTCTAGTGTAATATAAACAGAGACAGGGTCTAGTGTAAAATAAACAGAGACAGCGTCTAGTGTAATATAAACAGAGACAGGATCTAGTGTAATATAAACAGAGACAGGGCCTAGTGTAATATAAACAGAGACAGGGACTAGTGTAATATAAACAGAGACAGGGTCTAGTGTAATATAAACAGAGACAGGGTCTAGTGTAATATAAACAGAGACAGGATCTAGTGTAATATAAACAGAGACAGGGCCCTGTGTAATGTAAACAGAGACCTGGTATAGTGGAATATAAGCAGAGACAGGGTGTACTGTAATATAATCAGAGACAGGGTCTAGTGTAATATAAACAGAGACAGGGTCTAGTGTAATATAAACAGAGACAGGGCCTAGTGTAATAACAACAGAGACAGGGTCTAGTGTAATATAAAGAGAGACAGGGTCTTGTGTATTATAAACAGAGACAGGGTCTAGTGTAATATAAATACAGACAGGGTCTAGTGTAATATAAACAGAGACAGGGTCGACTGTAATATAAACAGAGACAGGGCCTAGTTTAATATAAACAGAGAAAGGGTCTAGTGTAATATAAAGAGAGACAGGGTCTAGTGTAATATAAACAGAGACAGGGCCTAGTGTAATAACAACAGAGACAGAGTCTAGTGTAATATTAACAGAGACAGGGTCTAGTGTAATATAAAGACAGACAGGGTCTAGTGTATTATAAATAGAGACATGGTCGACTGTAATATAAACAGAGACAGGGCCTAGTGTAATATAAACAGAGAAAGGGTCTAGTGTAATATAAAGAGAGACAGGGTCTAGTGTCATATAAACAGAGACAGTGTCTAGTGTAATATAAACAGAGACAGGGCCTAGTGTAATATAAACAGAGACAGGGTATAGTGTAATATAAACAGAGACAGGGTCTAGTGTAATATAAACAGAGACAGGGTCTAGTGTAATATAAACAGAGACAGGGTCTAGTGTAAAATAAACAGAGACAGCGTCTAGTGTAATATAAACAGAGACAGGGTCTAGTGTAATAAATACAGAGACAGGGCCTAGTGTAATATAAACAGAGACAGGGTCTAGTGTAATATAAACAGAGACAGGGTCTAGTGTAAAATAAACAGAGACTGGGTCTAGTGTAATATAAACAGAGACAGGGTCTAGTATAATATAAACAGAGACAGGGTCTAGTGTAATATAAACAGAGACAGGGTCTAGTGTAATATAAACAGAGACAGGGTCTAGTGTAATATAAACAGAGACAGGGTCGAGTGTAATATAAACAGAGACAGGATCTAGTGTAATATAAACAGAGACAGGGCCCAGTGTAATGTATACAGAGACCTGGTATAGTGGAATATAAGCAGAGACAGGGTGTACTGTAATATAATCAGAGACAGGGTCTATTGTAATATAAAGAGAGACAGGGACTAGTGTAATATAAACAGAGACAGGGCCTAGTGTAATAACAACAGAGACAGGGTCTAGTGTAATATAAAGACAGACAGGGTCTAGTGTATTATAAATAGAGACAGGGTCGAATGTAATATAAACAGAGACAGGGCCTAGTTTAATATAAACAGAGAAAGGGTCCAGTGTAATATAAAGAGAGACAGGGTCTAGTGTAATATAAACAGAGACAGGGCCTAGTGTAATAACAACAGAGACAGAGTCTAGTGTAATATTAACAGAGACAGGGTCTAGTGTAATATAAAGACAGACAGGGTCTAGTGTATTATAAATAGAGACAGGGTCGACTGTAATATAAACAGAGACAGGGCCTAGTGTAATATAAACAGAGAAAGGGTCTAGTGTAATATAAAGAGAGACAGAGTCTAGTGTCATATAAACAGAGACAGTGTCTAGTGTAATATAAACAGAGACAGGGTCTAGTGTAATATAAACAGAGACAGGGCCTAGTGTAATATAAACACAGACAGGGTCTAGTGTATTATAAACAGAGACAGGGTCTAGTGTAATATAAACCGAGACAGGCTCAGAGTTATATAAACAGAGACAGGGTCTAGTGTAATTTAAACAGAGACAGGGTCTAGTGTAAAATAAAGAGAGACACGGTCTAGTGTAATATAAAGAGTGACAGGGTCGAATGTAATATAAAGAGAGACAGGGTCTAGTGTAATATAAAGAATTACTGGGTCTAGAGTAATATAAACAGAGATTGGGTCTAGTGCAAAATAAACAGAGACAAGGCCTAGTGTAATATAAGCAGAGATATGGTCCAGTGTAATATAAACAAAGACAGTGTCTAGTGTAATATAAACAGAGACAGGGTCTAGTGTAATATAAACAGAGAGACGGCCGAGTGTAATATAAACAGAGACAGGGTCTAGTGTAATATAAACAGAGACAAGTTCTAGTGTAATATAAACAGAGACATGGTCTAGTGTAATGTCAACAGAGACAGGGCCCAGTGTAATATAAACAGAGACATGGTCTCGTGTAAAATAAACAGAGACAGGGTCCAGTGTAATACAAACAGAGACAGTGTCTAGTGTAATATAAACAGAGAGAGGGCCTAGTGTAATATAAGCAGAGACACGGTCGAGTGTAATATAAACAGAGACAGGGTCTACTGTAATGTAAACAGAGACAGGGTCTAGTGTAGTATAAACAAAGGCAGGGTCTAGTGTAATATAAACAGAGACAGGGCCTAGTGTAATATAAACACCGACAGGGTCTAGTGTAAAATAAACAGAGACAGGTTCTAGTGTAGTATAAACAGAGACAGGGTCTAGTGTAATATAAACAGACACAGGGCCTAGTGTAATATAAACACAGACAGGGTCTAGTGTAAAATAAACAGAGACAGGGTCTAGTGTCATATAAACAGAGACAGTGTCTAGTGTAATATAAACAGAGACAGGGCCTAGTGTAATATAAATAGAGACAGGGTCTAGTGTAATATAAACAGAGACAGGGTCTAGTGTAATATAAACAGAGACAGGGTCTAGTGTAATATAAACATAGACAGAGTCTAGTGTAATATAAACAGAGACAGGGCCGAGTGTAATATAAACAGAGACAGGGTCTAGTGCAAAATAAACAGAGACAGGGTCTAATGTAATATAAACAGAGACAGTGTCTAGTGTAATATAAACAGAGACAGGGTCTAGTGTAAAATAAACAGAGACAGCGTCTAGTGTAATATAAACAGAGACAGGATCTAGTGTAATATAAACAGAGACAGGGCCTAGTGTAATAACAACAGAGACAGGGTCTAGTGTAATATAAAGAGAGACAGGGTCTTGTGTATTATAAACAGAGACAGGGCCTAGTGTAATAACAACAGAGACAGGGTCTAGTGTAATATAAAGACAGACAGGGTCTAGTGTATTATAAATAGAGACAGGGTCGAATGTAATATAAACAGAGACAGGGCCTAGTTTAATATAAACAGAGAAAGGGTCCAGTGTAATATAAAGAGAGACAGGGTCTAGTGTAATATAAACAGAGACAGGGCCTAGTGTAATAACAACAGAGACAGGGTCTAGTGTAATATAAAGAGAGACAGGGTCTTGTGTATTATAAACAGAGACAGGGTCTAGTGTAATATAAATACAGACAGGGTCTAGTGTAATATAAACAGAGACAGGGTCGACTGTAATATAAACAGAGACAGGGCCTAGTTTAATATAAACAGAGAAAGGGTCTAGTGTAATATAAAGAGAGACAGGGTCTAGTGTAATATAAACAGAGACAGGGCCTAGTGTAATAACAACAGAGACAGAGTCTAGTGTAATATTAACAGAGACAGGGTCTAGTGTAATATAAAGACAGACAGGGTCTAGTGTATTATAAATAGAGACAGGGTCGACTGTAATATAAACAGAGACAGGGCCTAGTGTAATATAAACAGAGAAAGGGTCTAGTGTAATATAAAGAGAGACAGGGTCTAGTGTCATATAAACAGAGACAGTGTCTAGTGTAATATAAACAGAGACAGGGCCTAGTGTAATATAAACAGAGACAGGGTATAGTGTAATATAAACAGAGACAGGGTCTAGTGTAATATAAACAGAGACAGGGTCTAGTGTAATATAAACAGAGACAGGGTCTAGTGTAAAATAAACAGAGACAGCGTCTAGTGTAATATAAACAGAGACAGGGTCTAGTGTAATAAATACAGAGACAGGGCCTAGTGTAATATAAACAGAGACAGGGTCTAGTGTAATATAAACAGAGACAGGGTCTAGTGTAAAATAAACAGAGACTGGGTCTAGTGTAATATAAACAGAGACAGGGTCTAGTATAATATAAACAGAGACAGGGTCTAGTGTAATATAAACAGAGACAGGGTCTAGTGTAATATAAACAGAGACAGGGTCTAGTGTAATATAAACAGAGACAGGGTCGAGTGTAATATAAACAGAGACAGGATCTAGTGTAATATAAACAGAGACAGGGCCCAGTGTAATGTATACAGAGACCTGGTATAGTGGAATATAAGCAGAGACAGGGTGTACTGTAATATAATCAGAGACAGGGTCTAGTGTAATATAAAGAGAGACAGGGACTAGTGTAATATAAACAGAGACAGGGCCTAGTGTAATAACAACAGAGACAGGGTCTAGTGTAATATAAAGACAGACAGGGTCTAGTGTATTATAAATAGAGACAGGGTCGAATGTAATATAAACAGAGACAGGGCCTAGTTTAATATAAACAGAGAAAGGGTCCAGTGTAATATAAAGGGAGACAGGGTCTAGTGTAATATAAACAGAGACAGGGCCTAGTGTAATAACAACAGAGACAGAGTCTAGTGTAATATTAACAGAGACAGGGTCTAGTGTAATATAAAGACAGACAGGGTCTAGTGTATTATAAATAGAGACAGGGTCGACTGTAATATAAACAGAGACAGGGCCTAGTGTAATATAAACAGAGAAAGGGTCTAGTGTAATATAAAGAGAGACAGAGTCTAGTGTCATATAAACAGAGACAGTGTCTAGTGTAATATAAACAGAGACAGGGCCTAGTGTAATATAAACAGAGACAGGGTATAGTGTAATATAAACAGAGACAGGGTCTAATGTAATATAAACAGAGACAGGGTCTAGTGTAATATAAACAGAGACAGGGCCTAGTGTAATATAAACACAGACAGGGTCTAGTGTAAAATAAACAGAGACAGGGTCTAGTGTAAAATAAACAGAGACAGGGCCTAGTGTAATATAAACAGAGACAGTGTCTAGTGTAATATAAACAGAGACAGGGTCTAGTGTAAAATAAACAGAGACAGGGTCTAGTGTAATATAAACAGAGACAGGGCCTAGTGTATTATACACCGAGACAGGATGTAGTGTAATATAAACAGAGACAGGGTCCAGTGTAATATAAACAGAGACAGGGCCTAGTGTAATACAAACAGAGCGAGGGTGTAGTGTAATATAAACTGAGACAGGGCCCAGCGTAGTATAAACAGAGACAGGGTCTAGTGTAATATAAACAGAGACAGGGTCTAATGTAATATAAACAGATACAGGGTCTAGTGTAATATAAACTGAGACAGGGCCCAGTGTAACATAAACAGAGACAGGGCCTAGTGTATTATAAACAGAGACAGGGTCTAGTGTAATATAAACCGAGACAGGCTCAGAGTTATATAAACAGAGACAGGGTCTAGTGTAATTTAAACAGAGACAGGGTCTAGTGTAAAATAAAGAGAGACACGGTCCAGTGTAATATAAAGAGTGACAGGGTCTAATGTAATATAAAGAGAGACAGGGTCTAGTGTAATATAAAGAATTACTGGGTCTAGAGTAATATAAACCGAGATTGGGTCTAGTGCAAAATAAACAGAGACAAGGCCTAGTGTAATATAAGCAGAGATATGGTCCAGTGTAATATAAACAAAGACAGTGTCTAGTGTAATATAAACAGAGACAGGGTCTAGTGTAATATAAACAGAGAGACGGCCTAGTGTAATATAAACAGAGACAGGGTCTAGTGTAATATAAACTGAGACAGGGTCTAGTGTAATATAAACAGAGACAGGGTCTAGTGTAATATAAACAGAGACAAGTTCTAGTGTAATATAAACAGAGACATGGTCTCGTGTAATGTAAACAGAGACAGGGTCCAGTGTAATATAAACAGAGACAGGGTCTAGTGTAATATAAACAGAGACAGGGCCCAGTGTAATATAAACAGAGACATGGTCTGGTGTAAAATAAACAGAGACAGGGTCTAGTGTAATACAAACAGAGACAGTGTCTAGTGTAATATAAACAGAGACAGGGCCTAGTGTAATATAAGCAGAGACACGGTCTGGTGTAATATAAACAGAGACAGGGCCGACTGTAATGTAAACAGAGACAGGGTCTAGTGTAGTATAAACAGAGGCAGGGTCTAGTGTAATATAAACAGAGATAGGGCCTAGTGTAATATAAACACCGACAGGGTCTAGTGTAAAATAAACAGAGACAGGTTCTAGTGTAGTATAAACAGAGACAGGGTCTAGTGTAATATAAACAGACACAGGGCCTAGTGTAATATAAACACAGACAGGGTCTAGTGTAAAATAAACAGAGACAGGGTCTAGTGTCATATAAACAGAGACAGTGTCTAGTGTAATATAAACAGAGACAGGGTCTAGTGTAATATAAACAGAGACAGGGTCTAGTGTAATATAAACATAGACAGAGTCTAGTGTAATATAAACAGAGACAGGGCCTAGTGTAATATAAACAGAGACAGGGTCTAGTGCAAAATAAACAGAGACAGGGTCTAGTGTAATATAAACAGAGACAGTGTCTAGTGTAATATAAACAGAGACAGGGTCTAGTGTAAAATAAACAGAGACAGCGTCTAGTGTAATATAAACAGAGACAGGGTCTAGTGTAATATAAACAGAGACAGGGTCTAGTGTAAAATAAACAGAGACTGGGTCTAGTGTAATATAAACAGAGACAGGGTCTAGTGTAATATAAACAGAGACAGGGCCTAGTGTAAAAGAAACAGAGACAGGGTCTAGTGTAATATAAACAGAGACAGGGTCTAGTGTAATATTATCAGAGACAGGGTCTAGTGTAATATAAACAGAGACAGGGTCTAGTGTAATATAAACAGAGACAGGGTCTAGTGTAATATAAACAGAGACAGGGTCGAGTGTATAATAAACAGAGACAGGGTCTAGTGTATTATTAACAGGGACAGTGTCTAGTGTAATACAAAGAGAGTCAGGTGTAGTGTAATATAAACAGAGACAGGGTCTAGTGTAATTTCAACAGAGACAGTGTCTAGTGTAATATAAACAGAGACAGGGCCTAGTGTAATATAAACAGAGACAGGGTCTAATGTAATATAAACAGAGACAGGGTCTCGTGTAATATAAAGAGAGACAGGGTCTAGTGTAATATAAAGAGAGACAGGGTCTAGTGTAATATAAACAGAGACAGGGTCTAGTGTAATATAAACAGAGACTGGGTCTAGTGTATTATAAACAGAGACAGGGCCTAATGTAATATAAACAGAGACGGTCTAGTGGAATATAAACAGAGACAGGGTCTAGTGTAATATAAACAGAGATAGGGTTTACTGTAATATAAACTGAGACAGGGTCTGGTGTAAAATAAACAGAGACAGGGTCTAGTGTAATATAAGCAGAGACAGGGTCTAGTGTAATATAAACAGAGATAGAGTTTACTGTAATATAAACAGAGACAGGGTCTACTGTAATATAAACAGAGACAGGGTCTCGTGGAATATAAACAGAGACAGGGTGTACTGTAATATAAACTGAGACAGGGTCCAGTGTAATATAAACAGAGACAGGGTCCTGTGTATTATCAACAGAGACAGGGTCTAGTGTAATATAAAGACAGACGGGGTCTAGTGTAACATAAAGAGAGACAGGGGCCTAGAAATTGAGTAGCCTTAGCGCCGCATTTGAGGCGCTAGAGGGCCTAGCGCCGGAGTTATGGCCAGTTGGGAAATTGAGTGGGGCCCTTCCGTCGGCGTTAAGCCGGTGGCGCTGCGCCGGCACCGATGACGTCATCGGTGTGCGCAGCGTCCCGGTTGCCATGCCGACGGGCCCCAGCGCCGAAATTCAGTTGCGGCCGCCTCGCCCGTGGCAGCCGCAACTAAGACTCTGGCAACCGAGTCTTCCCCGAGTTAGCGCCGGCGCATTAAGGTCGCGCGGCGGCCGGCCGCTTTCCCGTCGGCTGCCTGCCCGCACCTCCCTCCCCGGACTCCTCCACCCCCCCCCCGCGGAACAGATGCGTCTGGCCTGCAAGCCCGGCACTTGTCCGAGGTGCCGGGCTCATTTTTTCAATATTTGAACGGACAGCGGGCGGGTGCAGGCAGCTCCTCCTTAACTGAAGGAGGAGGCCTGCACTTCCCCAGCCTGCCGCACCGCATCGGGTGCCGCAGCGCCGGATTAGCGCCGCAATTCGGCACTCAGCGCCCATTGGGAGGCGCTCACGCCCGCCAGTAGCGCCGGCAGCCGTCTGGGTGCGGCGCTACTGAATTTTTGGCGCGCGCAAGGGAATTAGCGCCGGCGCTAAATTTCCGGCGCTAAAGCCCTGGCGCGGCGTCAACTCAATTTCTAGGCCAGGGTCTAGTGTAATAGAAAGAGAGACAGGGTCTAGTGTAAAATAAACAGAGACAGGGTGTAGTGTAATATAAACAGAGACAGCGTCTAGTGTAATATAAACAGAGACAGGGTCTCGTGTAATATAAACAGAGACAGGGTCTAGTGTAAAATAAACAGAGACAGGGCCTAGTGTAATATAAACAGAGACAGGCTCAGAGTTATATAAACAGAGACAGGGTCTAGAGTAAAACAAAGAGAGACAGGGTCCAGTGTAATATAAACAGAGACAGGGTCCAGTGTAATATAAACAGAGACAGGGTCTAGTGTAATATAAACAGAGACAGGGTCGAGTGTAATATAAACAGAGACAGGGTTAAGTGTAATATAAACAGAGACAGGGTCCAGTGTAATATAGACAGAGACAGGGCCTAGTGTATTATACACAGAGACAGGATGTAGTGTAATATAAACAGAGACAGGGTCTAGTGTAATATAAACAGAGACAGGGCCTAGTGTAATATAAACAGAGCGAGGGTGTAGTGTAATATAAACTGAGACAGGGCCCAGCGTAGTATAAACAGAGACAGGGTCTAGTGTAATATAAGCAGAGACAGGGTCTAATGTAATATAAACAGATACAGTGTCTAGTGTATTATAAACAGAGACAGGGTCTAGTGTAATATAAACAGTGACAGGGTCTAATGTAATATAAAGAGAGACAGGGTCTAGTGCAATATGCACAGAGACAGGGTCTAGTGTAATATAAACAGTGACAGTGTCTAGTGTAATACAAAGATTTACTGGGTCTAGAGTAATATAAACAGAGATTGGGTCGAGTGCAAAATAAACAGAGACAAGGCCTAGTGTCATATAAGCAGAGTTATGGTCCAGTGTAATATAAACAAAGACAGTGTCTAGTGTAATATAAACAGAGACAGGGTCTAGTGTAATATAAACAGAGAGACGGCCTAGTGTAATATAAACAGAGACATGGTCTAGTGTAATGTAAACAGAGACAGGGTCTAGTGTAATATAAACAGAGACAGGGTCTAGTGTAATATAAACAGAGACAGGGCCCAGTGTAATATAAACAGAGACATGGTCTAGTGTAAAATAAACAGAGACAGGGTCTAGTGTAATACAAACAGAGACAGTGTCGAGTGTAATATAAACAGAGACAGGGCCTAGTGTAATATAAGCAGAGACACGGTCTAGTGTAATATAAACAGAGACAGGGTCTACTGTAATGTAAACAGAGACAGGGTCTAGTGTAGTATAAACAGAGGCAGGGTCGAGTGTAATATAAACAGAGACAGGGCCTAGTGTAATATAAACACCGACAGGGTCTAGTGTAAAATAAACAGAGACAGGTTCTAGTGTAGTATAAACAGAGACAGGGTCTAGTGTAATATAAACAGACACAGGGCCGAGTGTAATATAAACACAGACAGGGTCTAGTGTAAAATAAACAGAGACAGGGTCTAGTGTCATATAAAGAGAGACAGTGTCTAGTGTAATATAAACAGAGACAGGGCCGAGTGTAATATAAATAGAGACAGGGTCTAGTGTAATATAAACAGAGACAGGGTCTAGTGTAATATAAACAGAGACAGGGTCGAGTGTAATATAAACATAGACAGAGTCTAATGTAATATAAACAGAGACAGGGCCTTGTGTAATATAAACAGAGACAGGGTCTAGTGCAAAATAAACAGAGACAGGGTCTAGTGTAATATAAACAGAGACAGTGTCTAGTGTAATACAAAGAGAGTCAGGTGTAGTGTAATATAAACAGAGACAGGGTCTAGTGTAATATAAACAGAGACAGTGTCGAGTGTAATATAAACAGAGACAGGGCCTAGTGTAATATAAACAGAGACAGGGTCTACTGTAATATAAACAGAGACAGTGTCTAGTGTAATATAAACAGAGACAGGGCCCAGTGTAATATAAACAGAGACAGGGTCTAGTGTAATATAAGCAGAGACGGGGCCTTGTGTAATATAAAGAGAGACAGGGCCTAGTGTAATATAAACAGAGACAGGGTCTAGTGTAATATAAACAGAGACAGGGTCTAGTGTAATATAAACAGAGACAGGGTCTGGTGTAATATAAACAGAGACGGGGCCTTGTGTAATATAAAAAGAGACAGGGCCTAGTGTAATATAAACAGAGACAGGGTCTAGTGTAATATAAACAGAGACAGGGTCTGGTGTAATATAAACAGAGACGGGGCCTTGTGTAATATAAAGAGAGACAGGGCCTCGTGTAATATAAACAGAGACAGGGTCTAGTGTATAAAAAACAGAGACAGGGTCAAGTGTAATATAAACAGAGACAGGGTCTAGTGTAATATAAACAGAGACAGAGTCCAGTGTAATATAAAGAGAGACAGGGTCTACTGTAATATAAACAGAGACAGAGTCTTGTGTAATATAAACAGAGACAGGGTCTAGTGTAATATAAAGAAAGACAGGGTCTAGTGTAATATAAGCAGAGACAGGGTCTAGTGTAATATAAACAGAGACAGAGTCCAGTGTAATATAAAGAGAGACAGGGTCTAGTGTAATATAAACAGAGACAGGGTCTAGTGTAATAAAAACAGAGACAGGGTCTAGTGTAACATAAAGAGAGACAGGATCTAGTGTAATATAAACAGAACAGGGCCTAGTGTCATAGAAACAGAGACAGAGTCTAGTGTAATATAAAGAGAGACAGGTTCTAGTGTAATATAAACAGAGGCAGGGTCTAGTGTATAAAAAACAGAGACAGGGTCTAGTGTAATATAAGCAGAGACAGGGTCTAGTGTAATATAAACAGAGACAGGGTCTAGTGTAATATAATGGGAGACAGGGTCTAGTGTAATATAAACAGAGACAGGGTCTAGTGTAATACAAACAGAGACAGGGTCTAGTGTAATATAATGGGAGACAGGGTCTCGTGTAATATAAACAGAGACAGGGTCCAGTGTAATAAAATGGGAGACAGGGTCTAGTGTAATATAAACAGAGACAGGGTCTAGCGTAATATAATGGGAGACAGGGTCTAGTGTAATATAAACAGAGACAGGGTCTAGTGTAATATAAACAGAGACAGGGTCTAGTGTAATATAAACAGAGACAGGGTCTAGTGTAATATAAACAGAGACAGGGTCTAGTGTAATATAAAGGGAGACAGGGTCAAGTGTATTATAAACAGAGACAGGGTCTAGTGTAATATAAAGACAGACAGGGTCAAGTGTAATATAAACAGAGACAGGGTCTAGTGTAATATAAACAGAGACAGGGTCTAGTGTAATATAAAGGGAGACAGGGTCTGGTGTAATATAAACAGAGACAGAGTCTAGTGTAATATAAACAGGGACAGGGTCTAGTGTAATATAAACAGAAACTGAGTCTAGTGTAATATAAACAGAGACAGTGTCTAGTGTAATATAAACAGAGACAGGGCCTAGTTTAATATAAACAGAGACAGGGTCTAGTGTAATATAAGCAGAGACAGGGTCTAGTGTAATATAAACAGAGACAGGGTCTAGTGTAATATAAACAGAGACAGGGTCTGGTGTAATATAAACAGAGACGGGGCCTTGTGTAATATAAAGAGAGACAGGGTCTAGTGTATAGAAAACAGAGACAGGGTCTAGTGTAATATAAACAGAGACAGGGTCTAGTGTATAAAAAACAGAGACAGGGTCTAGTGTAATATAAACAGAGACAGGGTCTAGTGTAATATAAACAGAGACAGGGTCTAGTGTAATATAAAGAGAGACAGTATCTAGTGTAATATAAACAGAGACAGGGTCTAGTGTAATATAAACAGAGACAGAGTCTAGTGTAATATAAACAGAGACAGGGTCTAGTGTAATATAAACAGAGACAGGGTCTACTGTAATATAAACAGAGACAGTGTCTAGTGTAATATAAACAGAGACAGGGCCTAGTGTAATATAAACAGAGACAGGGTCTAGTGTAATATAAGCAGAGACGGGGCCTTGTGTAATATAAAGAGAGACAGGGCCTAGTGTAATATAAACAGAGACAGGGTCTAGTGTAATATAAACAGAGACAGGGTCTAGTGTAATATAAACAGAGACAGGGTCTGGTGTAATATAAACAGAGATGGGGCCTTGTGTAATATAAAAAGAGACAGGGCCTAGTGTAATATAAACAGAGACAGGGTCTAGTGTAATATAAACAGAGACAGGGTCTGGTGTAATATAAACAGAGACGGGGCCTTGTGTAATATAAAGAGAGACAGGGCCTCGTGTAATATAAACAGAGACAGGGTCTAGTGTATAAAAAACAGAGACAGGGTCAAGTGTAATATAAACAGAGACAGGGTCTAGTGTAATATAAACAGAGACAGAGTCCAGTGTAATATAAAGAGAGACAGGGTCTACTGTAATATAAACAGAGACAGAGTCTTGTGTAATATAAACAGAGACAGGGTCTAGTGTAATATAAAGAAAGACAGGGTCTAGTGTAATATAAGCAGAGACAGGGTCTAGTGTAATATAAACAGAGACAGAGTCCAGTGTAATATAAAGAGAGACAGGGTCTAGTGTAATATAAACAGAGACAGGGTCTAGTGTAATAAAAACAGAGACAGGGTCTAGTGTAACATAAAGAGAGACAGGATCTAGTGTAATATAAACAGAACAGGGCCTAGTGTCATAGAAACAGAGACAGAGTCTAGTGTAATATAAAGAGAGACAGGTTCTAGTGTAATATAAACAGAGGCAGGGTCTAGTGTATAAAAAACAGAGACAGGGTCTAGTGTAATATAAGCAGAGACAGGGTCTAGTGTAATATAAACAGAGACAGGGTCTAGTGTAATATAATGGGAGACAGGGTCTAGTGTAATATAAACAGAGACAGGGTCTAGTGTAATACAAACAGAGACAGGGTCTAGTGTAATATAATGGGAGACAGGGTCTCGTGTAATATAAACAGAGACAGGGTCCAGTGTAATAAAATGGGAGACAGGGTCTAGTGTAATATAAACAGAGACAGGGTCTAGCGTAATATAATGGGAGACAGGGTCTAGTGTAATATAAACAGAGACAGGGTCTAGTGTAATATAAACAGAGACAGGGTCTAGTGTAATATAAACAGAGACAGGGTCTAGTGTAATATAAACAGAGACAGGGTCTAGTGTAATATAAAGGGAGACAGGGTCAAGTGT
This sequence comes from Somniosus microcephalus, assembly GCF_052327205.1. Lineage (NCBI taxonomy): Eukaryota > Metazoa > Chordata > Chondrichthyes > Squaliformes > Somniosidae > Somniosus > Somniosus microcephalus. Next base: position 25,404,405 of record NC_140990.1, on the reverse strand, counting down.
ATTATAAACAGAGACAGGGTCTAGTGTAATATAAAGACAGACAGGGTCAAGTGTAATATAAACAGAGACAGGGTCTAGTGTAATATAAACAGAGACAGGGTCTAGTGTAATATAAAGGGAGACAGGGTCTGGTGTAATATAAACAGAGACAGAGTCTAGTGTAATATAAACAGGGACAGGGTCTAGTGTAATATAAACAGAAACTGAGTCTAGTGTAATATAAACAGAGACAGTGTCTAGTGTAATATAAACAGAGACAGGGCCTAGTTTAATATAAACAGAGACAGGGTCTAGTGTAATATAAGCAGAGACAGGGTCTAGTGTAATATAAACAGAGACAGGGTCTAGTGTAATATAAACAGAGACAGGGTCTGGTGTAATATAAACAGAGACGGGGCCTTGTGTAATATAAAGAGAGACAGGGTCTAGTGTATAAAAAACAGAGACAGGGTCTAGTGTAATATAAACAGAGACAGGGTCTAGTGTATAAAAAACAGAGACAGGGTCAAGTGTAATATAAACAGAGACAGGGTCTAGTGTAATATAAACAGAGACAGAGTCCAGTGTAATATAAAGAGAGACAGGGTCTACTGTAATATAAACAGAGACAGAGTCTTGTGTAATATAAACAGAGACAGGGTCTAGTGTAATATAAAGAAAGACAGGGTCTAGTGTAATATAAGCAGAGACAGGGTCTAGTGTAATATAAACAGAGACAGAGTCCAGTGTAATATAAAGAGAGACAGGGTCTAGTGTAATATAAACAGAGACAGGGTCTAGTGTAATAAAAACAGAGACAGGGTCTAGTGTAACATAAAGAGAGACAGGATCTAGTGTAATATAAACAGAACAGGGCCTAGTGTCATAGAAACAGAGACAGAGTCTAGTGTAATATAAAGAGAGACAGGTTCTAGTGTAATATAAACAGAGGCAGGGTCTAGTGTATAAAAAACAGAGACAGGGTCTAGTGTAATATAAGCAGAGACAGGGTCTAGTGTAATATAAACAGAGACAGGGTCTAGTGTAATATAATGGGAGACAGGGTCTAGTGTAATATAAACAGAGACAGGGTCTAGTGTAATACAAACAGAGACAGGGTCTAGTGTAATATAATGGGAGACAGGGTCTCGTGTAATATAAACAGAGACAGGGTCCAGTGTAATAAAATGGGAGACAGGGTCTAGTGTAATATAAACAGAGACAGGGTCTAGCGTAATATAATGGGAGACAGGGTCTAGTGTAATATAAACAGAGACAGGGTCTAGTGTAATATAAACAGAGACAGGGTCTAGTGTAATATAAACAGAGACAGGGTCTAGTGTAATATAAAGGGAGACAGGGTCAAGTGTATTATAAACAGAGACAGGGTCTAGTGTAATATAAAGACAGACAGGGTCAAGTGTAATATAAACAGAGACAGGGTCTAGTGTAATATAAACAGAGACAGGGTCTAGTGTAATATAAAGGGAGACAGGGTCTGGTGTAATATAAACAGAGACAGAGTCTAGTGTAATATAAACAGGGACAGGGTCTAGTGTAATATAAACAGAAACTGAGTCTAGTGTAATATAAACAGAGACAGTGTCTAGTGTAATATAAACAGAGACAGGGCCTAGTTTAATATAAACAGAGACAGGGTCTAGTGTAATATAAACAGAGACAGGGTCTGGTGTAATATAAACAGAGACGGGGCCTTGTGTAATATAAAGAGAGACAGGGTCTAGTGTATAAAAAACAGAGACAGGGTCTAGTGTAATATAAACAGAGACAGGGTCTAGTGTATAAAAAACAGAGACAGGGTCTAGTGTAATATAAACAGAGACAGGGTCTAGTGTAATATAAACAGAGACAGGGTCTAGTGTAATATAAAGAGAGACAGTATCTAGTGTAATATAAACAGAGACAGGGTCTAGTGTAATATAAACAGAGACAGAGTCTAGTGTAATATAAACAGAGACAGGGTCTAGTGTAATATAAAGAGAGACAGAGTCTAGTGTAATATAAACAGAGACAGAGTCTAGTGTAATATAAACAGAGACAGGGTCTAGTGTAATATAAAGAAAGACAGGGTCTAGTGTAATATAAGCAGAGACAGGGTCTCGTGTAATATAAACAGAGACAGAGTCTAGTGTAATATAAACAGAGACAGGGTCTAGTGTATAAAAAACAGAGACAGGGTCTAGTGCAATATAAACAGAGACAGAGTCTAGTGTAATATTAACAGAGACAGGCTCTAGTGTAATATAAAGAGAGGCATGGTCTTGTGTATTATAAACAGAGACAGGGTCTAGTGTAATATAAACAGAGACAGGGTCTAGTGTAATATAAAGGGAGACAGGGTCTGGTGTAATATAAACAGAGACAGAGTCTAGTGTAATATAAACAGGGACAGGGTCTAGTGTAATATAAACAGAAACTGAGTCTAGTGTAATATAAACAGAGACAGTGTCTAGTGTAATATAAACAGAGACAGGGCCTAGTTTAATATAAACAGAGACAGGGTCTAGTGTAATATAAGCAGAGACAGGGTCTAGTGTAATATAAACAGAGACAGGGTCTAGTGTAATATAAACAGAGACAGGGTCTGGTGTAATATAAACAGAGACGGGGCCTTGTGTAATATAAAGAGAGACAGGGTCTAGTGTATAGAAAACAGAGACAGGGTCTAGTGTAATATAAACAGAGACAGGGTCTAGTGTATAAAAAACAGAGACAGGGTCTAGTGTAATATAAACAGAGACAGGGTCTAGTGTAATATAAACAGAGACAGGGTCTAGTGTAATATAAAGAGAGACAGTATCTAGTGTAATATAAACAGAGACAGGGTCTAGTGTAATATAAACAGAGACAGAGTCTAGTGTAATATAAACAGAGACAGGGTCTAGTGTAATATAAACAGAGACAGGGTCTACTGTAATATAAACAGAGACAGTGTCTAGTGTAATATAAACAGAGACAGGGCCTAGTGTAATATAAACAGAGACAGGGTCTAGTGTAATATAAGCAGAGACGGGGCCTTGTGTAATATAAAGAGAGACAGGGCCTAGTGTAATATAAACAGAGACAGGGTCTAGTGTAATATAAACAGAGACAGGGTCTAGTGTAATATAAACAGAGACAGGGTCTGGTGTAATATAAACAGAGATGGGGCCTTGTGTAATATAAAAAGAGACAGGGCCTAGTGTAATATAAACAGAGACAGGGTCTAGTGTAATATAAACAGAGACAGGGTCTGGTGTAATATAAACAGAGACGGGGCCTTGTGTAATATAAAGAGAGACAGGGCCTCGTGTAATATAAACAGAGACAGGGTCTAGTGTATAAAAAACAGAGACAGGGTCAAGTGTAATATAAACAGAGACAGGGTCTAGTGTAATATAAACAGAGACAGAGTCCAGTGTAATATAAAGAGAGACAGGGTCTACTGTAATATAAACAGAGACAGAGTCTTGTGTAATATAAACAGAGACAGGGTCTAGTGTAATATAAAGAAAGACAGGGTCTAGTGTAATATAAGCAGAGACAGGGTCTAGTGTAATATAAACAGAGACAGAGTCCAGTGTAATATAAAGAGAGACAGGGTCTAGTGTAATATAAACAGAGACAGGGTCTAGTGTAATAAAAACAGAGACAGGGTCTAGTGTAACATAAAGAGAGACAGGATCTAGTGTAATATAAACAGAACAGGGCCTAGTGTCATAGAAACAGAGACAGAGTCTAGTGTAATATAAAGAGAGACAGGTTCTAGTGTAATATAAACAGAGGCAGGGTCTAGTGTATAAAAAACAGAGACAGGGTCTAGTGTAATATAAGCAGAGACAGGGTCTAGTGTAATATAAACAGAGACAGGGTCTAGTGTAATATAATGGGAGACAGGGTCTAGTGTAATATAAACAGAGACAGGGTCTAGTGTAATACAAACAGAGACAGGGTCTAGTGTAATATAATGGGAGACAGGGTCTCGTGTAATATAAACAGAGACAGGGTCCAGTGTAATAAAATGGGAGACAGGGTCTAGTGTAATATAAACAGAGACAGGGTCTAGCGTAATATAATGGGAGACAGGGTCTAGTGTAATATAAACAGAGACAGGGTCTAGTGTAATATAAACAGAGACAGGGTCTAGTGTAATATAAACAGAGACAGGGTCTAGTGTAATATAAACAGAGACAGGGTCTAGTGTAATATAAAGGGAGACAGGGTCAAGTGTATTATAAACAGAGACAGGGTCTAGTGTAATATAAAGACAGACAGGGTCAAGTGTAATATAAACAGAGACAGGGTCTAGTGTAATATAAACAGAGACAGGGTCTAGTGTAATATAAAGGGAGACAGGGTCTGGTGTAATATAAACAGAGACAGAGTCTAGTGTAATATAAACAGGGACAGGGTCTAGTGTAATATAAACAGAAACTGAGTCTAGTGTAATATAAACAGAGACAGTGTCTAGTGTAATATAAACAGAGACAGGGCCTAGTTTAATATAAACAGAGACAGGGTCTAGTGTAATATAAGCAGAGACAGGGTCTAGTGTAATATAAACAGAGACAGGGTCTAGTGTAATATAAACAGAGACAGGGTCTGGTGTAATATAAACAGAGACGGGGCCTTGTGTAATATAAAGAGAGACAGGGTCTAGTGTATAAAAAACAGAGACAGGGTCTAGTGTAATATAAACAGAGACAGGGTCTAGTGTATAAAAAACAGAGACAGGGTCAAGTGTAATATAAACAGAGACAGGGTCTAGTGTAATATAATGGGAGACAGGGTCTCGTGTAATATAAACAGAGACAGGGTCCAGTGTAATAAAATGGGAGACAGGGTCTAGTGTAATATAAACAGAGACAGGGTCTAGCGTAATATAATGGGAGACAGGGTCTAGTGTAATATAAACAGAGACAGGGTCTAGTGTAATATAAACAGAGACAGGGTCTAGTGTAATATAAACAGAGACAGGGTCTAGTGTAATATAAAGGGAGACAGGGTCAAGTGTATTATAAACAGAGACAGGGTCTAGTGTAATATAAAGACAGACAGGGTCAAGTGTAATATAAACAGAGACAGGGTCTAGTGTAATATAAACAGAGACAGGGTCTAGTGTAATATAAAGGGAGACAGGGTCTGGTGTAATATAAACAGAGACAGAGTCTAGTGTAATATAAACAGGGACAGGGTCTAGTGTAATATAAACAGAAACTGAGTCTAGTGTAATATAAACAGAGACAGTGTCTAGTGTAATATAAACAGAGACAGGGCCTAGTTTAATATAAACAGAGACAGGGTCTAGTGTAATATAAACAGAGACAGGGTCTGGTGTAATATAAACAGAGACGGGGCCTTGTGTAATATAAAGAGAGACAGGGTCTAGTGTATAAAAAACAGAGACAGGGTCTAGTGTAATATAAACAGAGACAGGGTCTAGTGTATAAAAAACAGAGACAGGGTCTAGTGTAATATAAACAGAGACAGGGTCTAGTGTAATATAAACAGAGACAGGGTCTAGTGTAATATAAAGAGAGACAGTATCTAGTGTAATATAAACAGAGACAGGGTCTAGTGTAATATAAACAGAGACAGAGTCTAGTGTAATATAAACAGAGACAGGGTCTAGTGTAATATAAAGAGAGACAGAGTCTAGTGTAATATAAACAGAGACAGAGTCTAGTGTAATATAAACAGAGACAGGGTCTAGTGTAATATAAAGAAAGACAGGGTCTAGTGTAATATAAGCAGAGACAGGGTCTCGTGTAATATAAACAGAGACAGAGTCTAGTGTAATATAAACAGAGACAGGGTCTAGTGTATAAAAAACAGAGACAGGGTCTAGTGCAATATAAACAGAGACAGAGTCTAGTGTAATATTAACAGAGACAGGCTCTAGTGTAATATAAAGAGAGGCATGGTCTTGTGTATTATAAACAGAGACAGGGTCTAGTGTAATATAAACAGAGACAGGGTCTAGTGTAATATAAAGGGAGACAGGGTCTGGTGTAATATAAACAGAGACAGAGTCTAGTGTAATATAAACAGGGACAGGGTCTAGTGTAATATAAACAGAAACTGAGTCTAGTGTAATATAAACAGAGACAGTGTCTAGTGTAATATAAACAGAGACAGGGCCTAGTTTAATATAAACAGAGACAGGGTCTAGTGTAATATAAGCAGAGACAGGGTCTAGTGTAATATAAACAGAGACAGGGTCTAGTGTAATATAAACAGAGACAGGGTCTGGTGTAATATAAACAGAGACGGGGCCTTGTGTAATATAAAGAGAGACAGGGTCTAGTGTATAGAAAACAGAGACAGGGTCTAGTGTAATATAAACAGAGACAGGGTCTAGTGTATAAAAAACAGAGACAGGGTCTAGTGTAATATAAACAGAGACAGGGTCTAGTGTAATATAAACAGAGACAGGGTCTAGTGTAATATAAAGAGAGACAGTATCTAGTGTAATATAAACAGAGACAGGGTCTAGTGTAATATAAACAGAGACAGAGTCTAGTGTAATATAAACAGAGACAGGGTCTAGTGTAATATAAACAGAGACAGGGTCTACTGTAATATAAACAGAGACAGTGTCTAGTGTAATATAAACAGAGACAGGGCCTAGTGTAATATAAACAGAGACAGGGTCTAGTGTAATATAAGCAGAGACGGGGCCTTGTGTAATATAAAGAGAGACAGGGCCTAGTGTAATATAAACAGAGACAGGGTCTAGTGTAATATAAACAGAGACAGGGTCTAGTGTAATATAAACAGAGACAGGGTCTGGTGTAATATAAACAGAGATGGGGCCTTGTGTAATATAAAAAGAGACAGGGCCTAGTGTAATATAAACAGAGACAGGGTCTAGTGTAATATAAACAGAGACAGGGTCTGGTGTAATATAAACAGAGACGGGGCCTTGTGTAATATAAAGAGAGACAGGGCCTCGTGTAATATAAACAGAGACAGGGTCTAGTGTATAAAAAACAGAGACAGGGTCAAGTGTAATATAAACAGAGACAGGGTCTAGTGTAATATAAACAGAGACAGAGTCCAGTGTAATATAAAGAGAGACAGGGTCTACTGTAATATAAACAGAGACAGAGTCTTGTGTAATATAAACAGAGACAGGGTCTAGTGTAATATAAAGAAAGACAGGGTCTAGTGTAATATAAGCAGAGACAGGGTCTAGTGTAATATAAACAGAGACAGAGTCCAGTGTAATATAAAGAGAGACAGGGTCTAGTGTAATATAAACAGAGACAGGGTCTAGTGTAATAAAAACAGAGACAGGGTCTAGTGTAACATAAAGAGAGACAGGATCTAGTGTAATATAAACAGAACAGGGCCTAGTGTCATAGAAACAGAGACAGAGTCTAGTGTAATATAAAGAGAGACAGGTTCTAGTGTAATATAAACAGAGGCAGGGTCTAGTGTATAAAAAACAGAGACAGGGTCTAGTGTAATATAAGCAGAGACAGGGTCTAGTGTAATATAAACAGAGACAGGGTCTAGTGTAATATAATGGGAGACAGGGTCTAGTGTAATATAAACAGAGACAGGGTCTAGTGTAATACAAACAGAGACAGGGTCTAGTGTAATATAATGGGAGACAGGGTCTCGTGTAATATAAACAGAGACAGGGTCCAGTGTAATAAAATGGGAGACAGGGTCTAGTGTAATATAAACAGAGACAGGGTCTAGCGTAATATAATGGGAGACAGGGTCTAGTGTAATATAAACAGAGACAGGGTCTAGTGTAATATAAACAGAGACAGGGTCTAGTGTAATATAAACAGAGACAGGGTCTAGTGTAATATAAACAGAGACAGGGTCTAGTGTAATATAAAGGGAGACAGGGTCAAGTGTATTATAAACAGAGACAGGGTCTAGTGTAATATAAAGACAGACAGGGTCAAGTGTAATATAAACAGAGACAGGGTCTAGTGTAATATAAACAGAGACAGGGTCTAGTGTAATATAAAGGGAGACAGGGTCTGGTGTAATATAAACAGAGACAGAGTCTAGTGTAATATAAACAGGGACAGGGTCTAGTGTAATATAAACAGAAACTGAGTCTAGTGTAATATAAACAGAGACAGTGTCTAGTGTAATATAAACAGAGACAGGGCCTAGTTTAATATAAACAGAGACAGGGTCTAGTGTAATATAAGCAGAGACAGGGTCTAGTGTAATATAAACAGAGACAGGGTCTAGTGTAATATAAACAGAGACAGGGTCTGGTGTAATATAAACAGAGACGGGGCCTTGTGTAATATAAAGAGAGACAGGGTCTAGTGTATAAAAAACAGAGACAGGGTCTAGTGTAATATAAACAGAGACAGGGTCTAGTGTATAAAAAACAGAGACAGGGTCAAGTGTAATATAAACAGAGACAGGGTCTAGTGTAATATAAACAGAGACAGAGTCCAGTGTAATATAAAGAGAGACAGGGTCTACTGTAATATAAACAGAGACAGAGTCTTGTGTAATATAAACAGAGACAGGGTCTAGTGTAATATAAAGAAAGACAGGGTCTAGTGTAATATAAGCAGAGACAGGGTCTAGTGTAATATAAACAGAGACAGAGTCCAGTGTAATATAAAGAGAGACAGGGTCTAGTGTAATATAAACAGAGACAGGGTCTAGTGTAATAAAAACAGAGACAGGGTCTAGTGTAACATAAAGAGAGACAGGATCTAGTGTAATATAAACAGAACAGGGCCTAGTGTCATAGAAACAGAGACAGAGTCTAGTGTAATATAAAGAGAGACAGGTTCTAGTGTAATATAAACAGAGGCAGGGTCTAGTGTATAAAAAACAGAGACAGGGTCTAGTGTAATATAAGCAGAGACAGGGTCTAGTGTAATATAAACAGAGACAGGGTCTAGTGTAATATAATGGGAGACAGGGTCTAGTGTAATATAAACAGAGACAGGGTCTAGTGTAATACAAACAGAGACAGGGTCTAGTGTAATATAATGGGAGACAGGGTCTCGTGTAATATAAACAGAGACAGGGTCCAGTGTAATAAAATGGGAGACAGGGTCTAGTGTAATATAAACAGAGACAGGGTCTAGCGTAATATAATGGGAGACAGGGTCTAGTGTAATATAAACAGAGACAGGGTCTAGTGTAATATAAACAGAGACAGGGTCTAGTGTAATATAAACAGAGACAGGGTCTAGTGTAATATAAAGGGAGACAGGGTCAAGTGTATTATAAACAGAGACAGGGTCTAGTGTAATATAAAGACAGACAGGGTCAAGTGTAATATAAACAGAGACAGGGTCTAGTGTAATATAAACAGAGACAGGGTCTAGTGTAATATAAAGGGAGACAGGGTCTGGTGTAATATAAACAGAGACAGAGTCTAGTGTAATATAAACAGGGACAGGGTCTAGTGTAATATAAACAGAAACTGAGTCTAGTGTAATATAAACAGAGACAGTGTCTAGTGTAATATAAACAGAGACAGGGCCTAGTTTAATATAAACAGAGACAGGGTCTAGTGTAATATAAACAGAGACAGGGTCTGGTGTAATATAAACAGAGACGGGGCCTTGTGTAATATAAAGAGAGACAGGGTCTAGTGTATAAAAAACAGAGACAGGGTCTAGTGTAATATAAACAGAGACAGGGTCTAGTGTATAAAAAACAGAGACAGGGTCTAGTGTAATATAAACAGAGACAGGGTCTAGTGTAATATAAACAGAGACAGGGTCTAGTGTAATATAAAGAGAGACAGTATCTAGTGTAATATAAACAGAGACAGGGTCTAGTGTAATATAAACAGAGACAGAGTCTAGTGTAATATAAACAGAGACAGGGTCTAGTGTAATATAAAGAGAGACAGAGTCTAGTGTAATATAAACAGAGACAGAGTCTAGTGTAATATAAACAGAGACAGGGTCTAGTGTAATATAAAGAAAGACAGGGTCTAGTGTAATATAAGCAGAGACAGGGTCTCGTGTAATATAAACAGAGACAGAGTCTAGTGTAATATAAACAGAGACAGGGTCTAGTGTATAAAAAACAGAGACAGGGTCTAGTGCAATATAAACAGAGACAGAGTCTAGTGTAATATTAACAGAGACAGGCTCTAGTGTAATATAAAGAGAGGCATGGTCTTGTGTATTATAAACAGAGACAGGGTCTAGTGTAATATAAACAGAGACAGGGTCGACTGTAATATAAACAGAGACCGGGCCCAGTGTAATATAAACAGAGAAAGGGTCTAGTGTAATATAAAGAGAGACAGGGTCTAGTGTAATATAAACAGAGACAGGGTCTAGTGTAATATAAAGAGAGACAGGGTCTTGTGTATTATAAACAGAGACAGGGTCTAGTGTAATTTAAAGACAGACAGGGTCTAGTGTAATATAAAGAGAGACAGGGTCTTGTGTATTATAAACAGAGACAGGGTCTAGTGTAATATAAACAGAGACAGGGGCTAGTGTAATATAAACAGAGAAAAGGTCTAGTGTAATATAAAGAGAGACAGGGTCTAGTGTAATATAAACAGAGACAGGGCCTAGTGTAATAACAACAGAGACAGAGTCTAGTGTAATATTAACAGAGACAGGGTGTAGTGTAATATAAACAGAGACAGGGCCTAGTGTAATACAAACAGAGAAAGGGTCTAGTGTAATATAAACAGAGACAGTGTCTAGTGTGATACAAACAGAGACAGGGTCTAGTGTAATATAAACAGAGACAGGCTCTAGTGTAATATAAACAGAGACAGGGCCTAGTGTAATATAAACACAGACAGGGTCTAGTGTAAAATAAACAGAGACAGGGTCTAGTGTAATATAAACAGAGACAGTGTCTAGTGTAATATAAACAGAGACAGGGCCTAGTGTAATATAAACAGAGACAGGGTCTAGTGTAAAATAAACAGAGACAGGGTCTAGTGTAATATAAACAGAGACAGTGTCTAGTGTAATATAAACAGAGACAGGGTCTAGTGTATAATGAACAGAGACAGGGTCCAGTGTAATATAAACAGAGACAGGGTCTAGTGTAATATAAACAGAGACAGTGTCTACTGTAATTTAAACAGAGACAGGGTCTAGTGTAATATAAACAGAGACAGGGTCTAGTGTAATATAAACAGAGACAGGGTCCAGTGTAATATAAACAGAGACAGGGTCTAGTGTAATATAAGCAGAGACAGGGTCTAGTGTAATATAAACAGAGACCGGGCCTAGTGTAATATAAACAGAGACAGGGTCTAGTGTAAAATAAACAGAGACTGGGTCTAGTGTAATATAAACAGAGACAGTGTCTAGTGTAATATAAACAGAGACAGGGCCTAGTGTAAAAGAAACAGAGACAGGGTCTAGTGTAATATAAACAGAGACAGGGTCTAGTGTAATATAAAGAGAGACAGGGTCTAGTGCAATATAAACAGAGACAGGGTCTAGTGTAATATAAAGAGAGACAGGGTCTAGTGTAATATAAACAGAGACAGGGTCTAGTGTAATATAAACAGAGACAGAGTCTAGTGTCATATAAAGAGAGACAGGGTCTAATGTAATATAAGCAGAGACAGGGTCTAGTGTAATATAAACAGAGACAGGGTCTAGTGTAATATAAAGAGAGACAGGGTCTTGTGTATTATAAGCAGAGACAGGGTCTAATGTAATATAAAGACAGACAGGGTCTAGTGTAATATAAACAGAGAGAGGGTCTAGTGGAATATAAACAGAGACAGGGTGTACTGTAATATAAACTGAGACAGGGTCTAGTGTAATATAAACAGAGACAGGGTCTAGTGTAATATAAACAGAGACAGGGTTTACTGTAATATAAACAGACACAGGGTCTACTGTAATATAAACAGAGACAGGGTCTAGTGGAATATAAACAGGGACAGGGTGTACTGTAATATAAACTGAGACAGGGTCTCGTGCAATATAAACAGAGACAGGGTCTTGTGTATTATAAACAGAGACAGGGTCGAGTGTAATTTAAACAGAGATAGGGCCTAGTGTAATATAAAGAGAGACAGGGGCCTAGAAATTCACTAGCCTTAGCGCCGCTTTTGAGGCGCTAGAGGGACTAGCGCCAGACTTATGGCCAGTTTAAAAATTCCCTGGGGCCCTAAATTGGCGTTGCACCGGTAGCGCTGCACCGGCACCGATGACGTCATCGGTGTGCGCAGTGTCCCGGTTGCCGTGGTAACCCGCCCGAACTCCGAAATTGAGTTGCGGCCGCCTCTGCCGTGGCAGCCGCAAGCAACGTTCTGGCAGAGGTGCCTTACTCCAGTTTGCGCCGGCGCATTAAAGGCCCCGCGGCGGCCGGCCACTTTCCCGCCGGCCGCCTGCCCGCAGCTCCCTCCCCGGACTTCTCCCCGCCCCCCCCCGGAACAGATGCAAGCCCGGCACTTGTCCGAGGTGCCGGGCTCATTTTTAAGCTGATTTGCGCGGGCCGCGGCCGGGTGCAGGCAGCTCCTCCTTAACGGGAGGAGGAGGCCTGCACGTCCCCAGCCTGCCGCACCGCATCGGGTGCCGCAGCGCCGGAATTGCGGCGCGAAACGGCAGTTAGCGCCGATGTACCGCCGCAAAGACCCTTCAGTAGCGCCGGCAGCCATTTGGGCGCGGCGCCACTGAATTTTTGGCGCACGCAGGGGACTTAGCGCCGGCACTAACTTCCGGCGCTAAAGCCCTGGCTAAGTCAAAACCCAATTTCTAGGCCAGGGTCTTGTGTATTATAAACAGAGACAGGGTCTAGTGTAATATAAAGACAGACGGTGTCTAGTGTAACATAAAGAGAGACAGGGTCTAGTGTTATACAAAGAGAGACAGGTTCTAGTGTAAAATAAACAGAGACAGGGTCTCGTGTAATATAAACAGAGACAGGGTCTAGTGTAATATAAACAGAGACAGGGTCTAGTGTAATATAAACAGAGACAGGGTCTAGTGTAAAATAAACAGAGACAGGGCCTAGTGTAATATAAACAGAGACAGGCTCAGAGTTATATAAACAGAGACAGGGTCTAGAGTAAAACAAAGAGAGACAGGGTCTCGTGTAATATAATGGGAGACAGAGTCCAGTGTAATATAAACAGAGACAGGGTCTAGTGCATAAAGAACAGAGACAGGGTCTAGTGTAATATAAACAGAGACAGGGTCTAGTGTAATATAATGGGAGACAGGGTCTAGTGTAATATAAACAGAGACAGAGTCTGGTGTAATATAAACAGAGACAGAGTCTAGTGTAATATAATGGGAGACAGGGTCTAGTGTAATATAAACAGAGACAGAGTCTAGTGTAATATTAACAGAGACAGGGTCTAGTGTAATATAAAGAGAGGCATGGTCTTGTGTATTATAAACAGAGACAGGGTCTAGTGTAATATAAACAGAGACAGGGTCGACTGTAATATAAAGAGAGACAGGGTCTAGTGTAATATAAACAGAGACAGGGTCAAGTGTAATATTAAGAAAGACAGGATCTAGTGTAATATAAACAGAGACCTGGTATAGTGGAATATAAACAGAGACAGGGTGTACTGTAATATATTCAGAGACAGGGTCTAGTGTAATATAAACAGAGACGGGGTCAAGTGTAATATAAACAGAGACAGGGCCTAGTGTAATATAAAGAGAGACAGGGTCTTGTGTATTATAAACAGAGACAGGGTCTAGTGTAATTTAAAGACAGACAGGGTCTAGTGTAATTTAAAGAGAGACAGGGTCTTGTGTATTATAAACAGAGACAGGGTCTAGTGTAATTTAAAAACAGACAGGGTCGAGTGTAATATAAACAGAGACAGGGTCTAGTGTAATATAAACAGAGACAGGGTCTAGTGTAATATAAACAGAGAAAAGGTCTAGTGTAATATAAAGAGAGACAGGGTCTAGTGTAATATAAACAGAGACAGTGCCTAGTGTAATAACAACAGAGACAGAGTCTAGTGTAATACTAACAGAGACAGGGTGTCGTGTAATATAAACAGAGACAGGGTCGACTGTAATATAAACAGAGACAGGGCCTCGTGTAATACAAACAGAGAAAGGGTCTAGTGTAATATAAACAGAGACAGTGTCTAGTGTAATATAAACAGAGACAGGGTCTAGTGTAATATAAACAGAGACAGGCTCTATTGTAATATAAACAGAGACAGGGCCTCGTGTAATATAAACACAGACAGGGTCTAGCGTAAAATAAACAGAGACAGGGTCTAGTGTAATATAAACAGAGACAGTGTCTCGTGTAATATAAACAGAGACAGGGCCTAGTGTAATATAAACAGAGACAGGGTCTAGTGTAATATAAACAGAGACAGGATCTATTGTAATATAAACATAGACAGGGTCTAGTGTAATATAAACAGAGACAGGGTCTAGTGTAAAATAAACAGAGACAGGGTCTAGTGTAATATAAACAGAGACAGTGTCTAGTGTAATATAAACAGAGACAGGGTCTAGTGTAAAATAAACAGAGACAGGGTCTAGTGTAATATAAACAGAGACAGGGTCCAGTGTAATATAAACAGAGACAGTGGCCTAGAAATTCAGTTGCCTTAGCGCCGCTTTTGAGGCGCTAGAGGGACTAGCGCCAGAGTTATGGCCAGTTTAAAAATTCCCTGGGGCCCTAAATCGGCGTTGCACCGGTAGCGCTGCGCCGGCACCGATGACGTCATCGGTGTGCGCAGCGTCCCGGTTGCCATGCCGACGGGCCCTAGTGCCGAAATTCAGTTGCGGCCGCCTCGCCCGTGGCAGCCGCAACTAAGACTCTGGCAACAGAGTCTTGCATGAGTTTGCGCCGGCGCATTAAAGGCCCCGCGGCGGCCGGCCGCTTTCCCGCCGGCCGCCTGCCCGCAGCACCCTCCCCGGACTTCTCCCCCCCACCCCCCGGAACAGATGCAAGCCCGGCACTTGTCCGAGGTGCCGGGCTCATTTTTAGACAGATTTGCGCGGGCCGCGGCCGGGTGCAGGCAGCTCCTCCTTAACGGAAGGAGGAGGCCTGCACTTCCCGAGCCTGCCGCACCGCATCGGGTGCCGCAGCACCAGAATTGCGGCGCGAAACGGCAGTTAGCGCCGATTTACCGCCGCAAAGACCCTTCAGTAGCGCCGGCAGCCGTTTGGGCGCGGCCCTGCTGAATTTTTGGCGTGCGCAGGGGGACTTAGCGCCGGCACTAACTTCCGGCGCTAAAGCCCTGGCTAAGCCAAAACCCAATTTCTAGGCCAGTGTCTACTGTAATATAAACAGAGACAGGGTCTTGTGTAATATAAACAGAGACAGGGTCTAGTGTAATATAAACAGAGACAGGGTCTAGTGTAATATAAACAGAGACAGGGTCTAGTGTAATATAAGCAGAGACAGGGTCTAGTGTAATATAAACAGAGACCGGGCCTAGTGTAATATAAACAGAGACAGGGTCTAGTGTAAAATAAACAGAGACTGGGTCTAGTGTAATATAAACAGAGACAGTGTCTAGTGTAATATAAACAGAGACAGGGCCTAGTGTAAAAGAAACAGAGACAGGGTCTAGTGTAATATAAACAGAGACAGGGTCTAGTGTAATATAAACAGAGACAGGGTCTAGTGTAATATAAACAGAGACAGGGTCTAGTGTAATATAAAGAGAGACAGGGCCTAGTGTAATATAAACAGAGACAGGGTCTAGTGTAATATAAAGAGAGACAGGGTCTAGTGTAATATAAACAGAGACAGGGTCTAGTGTAATATAAAGAGAGACAGGGTCTAGTGTAATATAAACAGAGACAGGGTCTAGTGTAATATAAACAGAGACAGAGTCTAGTGTCATGTAAAGAGAGACAGGGTCTAATGTAATATAAGCAGAGACAGGGTCTCGTGTAATATAAACAGAGACAGGGTCTAGTGTAATATAAAGAGACACAGGGTCTTGTGTATTATAAGCAGAGACAGGGTCGAATGTAATATAAAGACAGACAGGGTCTAGTGTAATATAAACAGAGAGAGGGTCTAGTGGAATATAAACAGAGACAGGGTGTACTGTAATATAAACTGAGACAGGGTCTCATGTAATATAAACAGAGACAGGGTCTAGTGTAATATAAACAGAGACAGGGTTTACTGTAATATAAACAGACACAGGGTCTACTGTAATATAATCAGAGACAGGGTCTAGTGGAATATAAACAGGGACAGGGTGTACTGTAATATAAACTGGGACAGGGTCTAGTGTAATATAAACAGAGACAGGGTCTTGTGTATTATAAACAGAGACAGGGTCTAGTGTAATTTAAACAGAGATAGGGCCTAGTGTAATATAAAGAGAGACAGGGTCTTGTGTATTATAAACAGAGACAGGGTCTAGTGTAATATAAAGACAGACGGTGTCTAGTGTAACATAAAGAGAGACAGGGTCTAGTGTTATACAAAGAGAGACAGGTTCTAGTGTAAAATAAACAGAGACAGGGTCTAGTGTAATTTAAACAGAGATAGGGCCTGGTGTAATATAAACAGAGACAGGGTCTAGTGTAATATAAACAGAGACAGGGTCTAGTGTAAAATAAACAGAGACAGGGCCTAGTGTAATATAAACAGAGACAGGCTCAGAGTTATATAAACAGAGACAGGGTCTAGAGTAAAACAAAGAGAGACAGGGTCTAGTGTAATATTAAGCACACAGGGTCTACTGTAATATAAACAGAGACAGGGTCTAGTGTAATATAAACAGGGACTGGGTCTAGTGTAATATAAACAGAGACAGGGCCTCGTGTAATATAAACAGAGACAGGGTCTAGAGTAATATAAACAGAGACAGGGCCTAGTGTAATATAAACCGAGACAGAGCCTAGGGTAATATAAACAGAGACAGGGTCTAGTGTAATATCAACAGAGACAGGGTCTAGTGCATTGTAAACAGGGACAGGGTCTAGTGTAATATAAAGAGAGACAGGGTCTAGTGTAATATAAATAGAGACAGGGTCTAGTGTAATATAAACAGGGACAGGGCCTAGTGTAATATAAACCGAGACAGAGCCTAGGGTAATATAAACAGAGACAGGGTCTAGTGTAATATAAAGAGAGACAGGGTCTAGTGTAATATAAGTCGTGACAGGGTCTAGTGTAATGTTAACAGAGACAGTGTCTAGTGTAACATAAAGAATTACTGGGTCTAGAGTAATATAAACAGAGATTGGGTCTAGTGTAATATAAACAGAGACAGAGCCTAGGGTAATATAAACAGAGACATGGTCCAGTGTAATATTAACAGAGACAGGACCTAGTGTAATATAAACAGTGACAGGGTCTAGTGTAATATAAACAGAGACAGGGTCTAGTGTAATATAAACAGAGACAGGGACTAGTGTAATATAAACAGAGACAGAGTCTAGTGTAATACAAACAGAGACAGTGCCTCGTGTAATATAAACGGAGACAGTGTCTTCTCTAACATAAACAGCGACATTGTCTAGTGCAGTAATAACTGAGACAGGGCGTAGTGTAATATAAAGTGACATGCCCTGGTGATTTAATAATTGAGACAGGGCCTTGCGTAACAATAACATAGACAGCGTCTAGTGTAGTATAAACAGAGATAGGGTCTAGTGTAATATAAACAGAGACAGGGTCTAGTGTAATATAAGCAGAGATAGGGTCTAGTGTAATATATACAGAAACAGCATCTAGTGTAATATAAACAGAGACAGGGTCTAGTGCAGTAATGACTGTGGCAGTGTCTAGTGTTATAAATAACAGAGAAAGAGTGGAGTATAATCTAAAAAGACAGCGTCTCATGCAGTAATGACAGTGACAGGGTCTAGTTTGATGTAAACAGAGTCAGGGCTTAGAGCAGTCATAACTGATACAGGGCCAGTTGAAATATAAACGCACATGGCCTAGTGCATTAATTATTGAGACAGGGCCTAATTTAACGCAAACAGAAACATAGGCCCCGTTTGGTGCGCCAAGCTCGCCTGGGCGCCGGAATTACTGCTGCGAGCGGAGCCACTAGCGCCATCCCGATATTCAGTTTCAGCGCCCCAAACGGAAGCGGGCCGCTACTCGAGGCTCCCCACGTCCCGCTTGGGGCGCTGAAACTGAATATCGCAGCGCAACGTGCCGCAGTGTGTCCCTTCCTCCCACTGTTAAGGGGGAGGTGCCTGCAACAGCGCGAGCCCCGCTCGCGAGTGCTGGCAAATGATCCCGGCACCAAGGAGAAGTGCCGGGCTCTCGGGAAACAGCCGGCAATGCCGCGGGGTGGGGGGGGGGGTTTAGGAGGCCGGGGACGGAGGTGCTGGCAGGCGGCCGCCGAAAAAGTGGCCGCCCCGCACCTCCACCTTAATTTGCACCACTACCGCGACAGGTAGGCCCTGTGAACCGGTCGCGATTTGCGACCGGCATTAAAGAGGTGGGCGTGACCAAATATGGTGTTCGGGGCGGGAGCGTGGCGCTGCGCACACCGATGACATCATCGGTGGCGGCACAGCGCTACAGGCTAACGCCACCATTAGCGCCCCGCTAAATATCGCGGGAGGTGTGGCCAGTGGTGCTAAAGCCACCGAGTGCCCTCTTTGGGCGCAAACTGGTGGCGCAGCCCACTGAATTTCTAGGCCATAGACTAGTGCAGTAATAACTGAGACAGGATGCAGTGTAAGATCTACAAAATTGTCTGTTTATGACACACAGAGGAAACATTTTGGTTTGGGGAATTGTTATCCTCCCTCATCGGAACTCCCAGTGATCTTCGGCCATGAAATGCAGTGACAGCGAGAGTTCAATGTCAGTCTCCCGTGCCGTAACACCTGCAATTTATGTGTAGGCTCTTGCCCTAAATACACCGCTTAGTGCCGTGTTAAGACACAGAAGTATTTCCTGCTTTCCCCAGCTGTCACCTGTGAAAGCGTTACACTGACGGCTCTCTAAGTGTTGGCCAAAGATGAGGTGCTGTAGCGTCATCCAGTGGCGAAAGAAGGTAACTGGAATCCTGTCTGTGAAACATTGGCCTAGAAATTCACTATGGCCCCGCCAGCTGGCTAGCGGCCAAAAGTTAGCGCTGGGCGCGGAGCCATGTGCGACCGTCAGATATTCACTTTTTGCGCCCCAAGTCGGAACCGGGCGCTATTCCAGGGTGTGCCCGCCCCCGCTTGGGGCGCTGAAACTGAATTTCAGCGCTCTAGGTGCCGCTGCGCCACCCGATGCGGTGCGGCAGGCTGCGGTACTGCAGGCCTCCTCCTTCTCTTAAGGTGGAGGTGCCTGCAATGGGGAGATCGCCGCTGGATTGTGCCGGCAAATGAGCCCGGCACCACGGAGAAGTGCCGGGCTCGCTGAAAGCAGCCGGCAATGCCGCGGGGGGGTGGTGGTGGAGGAGGCCGGGGAAGAAGGTGCGGGCAGGCGGCCGCCGAAAAAGCGGCCGGCCACACCTCCACCTTTATGTGCCCCACTAAGGCTGCAGTAAGGCCCTGGTCTCCGGATGTTAGTAGCGGCCGCCACGGAGGAGGCGGCGGCAACTGAATATGGGCGTCGGGCCGGCATCGGGGCGGAAACGGGGCACTGCGCACACCGATGACGTCATCGGTGCCGGCGCAGCGCTACCGGCTACCGCCGCCATTACCGCCGAGCTCAATATCAGCGCAACCTCCTCTACTGGCGCAGAAGCCCTCTTTAGGCGGTAACTGGGCGCAAAGCTTGCAGCACCTTACTGAATTTCTAGGCCATTGTTTCTCAATTTATTTATGATTACAGCTACGTGATTATTCTGGTATGCCCAAGTCACGAGCAAAATACGTGTTCATTTGCATAAACTGGATGGACTTCACGTTAATAATTCCACAATTGGTAATTTTAGATTGTTAATTTCGTAATTTTTTTTCCACATTTCTAAACTTCCAATATGGAGATCAATCACAATTCAGTAACTTTATGAATCAACGGGGATTCATAATTTACAGCTGAGGATTAATCTGAAGCAAAGCTATATACATATATCCCTCATCAGGGCCGATTATGGTTGAAATTGTTAAAAAAATTAACTTGTATTTCCAAATAAACAGTAAATCATATTTTTATTCTATTAAATGGCTCTGATGATGTACTTTACTCATTTTAATTACTTTGTTACTGATTCTACGTTTATCGCTCTGGCTTCTGAAACCCGTGGGCCGGGAGTCTCCTCGGAACCAGTTTTGTGGTAGGTGTGACCTATACAAAAGGGACGGTCTACACCTGTGCAGAGATGGAACTGATGTTCTCGGGGTAATTTTTGATAAAGCAGTTCGGGAGCATTTAAACTAGTATGGCAGGGGGCTAGAAACCTATGTAGTGAAATAGAGGAAAGTGAAAGGCAGACAGAAATAAATGGTAAAAGGGTGAGGAACAAAAAACAAAGGGCCAAACTAATTCATAAAAAATGTGAGCATAAAAAAAGCCTGAGGGTTTTATACCTTAATGCGAGAAGCATCAGGAACAAGGTAGATGAATTAGCTGTGGAAATAGAGGTTAATAATTATGATCTAATTGGGATTACGGAAACATGGTTGCAGGGTGAGCAGGGCTGGGAGCTTAACATACAGGGGTATTCAGTATTTAGGAAGGATCGACAAAAAAGAAAGGGAGGAGGGGTAGCATTGCTAGTAAAAGAGGGGATAAATGCAATTGAAAGGAAGGATATTAACTCAGTTAATACAGAATCTATATGGGTGGAGCTAAGAAATAGCGAGGGGCGAAAAACATTAATAGGAGTGGTATATAGGCCTCCAAATAGTAAAATAGAGGTTAGGGAGGGCATCACGAGGGAAATTAGAGAAGCGTGCAATAAGAGCACAGCTGTCATCATAGGTGACTTTAACTTACATATAGATTGGACTAGCCTAATCAGTAAAAATAATGAGGAGGAGGAATTCCTTGAGTGTTTAAGGGATGGTTATCTGGATCAATATGTCGAGGAACCAACTCGGGAACAGGCTATATTGGACTGGGTACTGTGCAATGAGAAGGGACTAATCAGTAATCTTGTTGTACGGGGACCCTTGGGTCAGAGCGATCATAACATGATCGATTTCTCACTCGAAATGGAGAGCGAAGAAGTTGACTCAGAGACTAAGGTCCTGAATTTAAACAAGGGGAATTATGATGCCATGAGACGGGAACTGAGTAGGTCTGATTGGACAACGTTCCTGAGAGGACTGGAGGTAGATAAACAATGGCAAACATTTAAAGATAGAATGACAAAATTGCAAAAATTGTTTATACCAATCTGGCATAAAAGGAAATCTAAAAAGGTGACTCAACCGTGGATAACAGGGGAAATTAGAGACAGCATAAAATCCAAAGATAGGGCGTATAAAATAGCCAAAAAAAGCGCCAGAGCGGAAGATTGGGAACAGTTTAAGATAGAGCAAAGGAGGGCAAAGGGCATGATCAAGAGGGGCAAAATAGCTTACGAAAACAAGCTGGCGGAAAATATAAAAACTAACTCCAAAAGCTTTTATAAATATATCAAAAGGAAAAGACTGGTGAAAACCAAAGTTGGTCCATTGCAGTCAGATACGGGGGAATATATAATGGGAAATAAGGAAATGGCAGATCAACTAAATGCATACTTTGGGTCAGTCTTTACGAAGGAAGACACAAAAAACCTCCCTGGGATATCGGGAAAAATAGGGACATTGGCAAAGGAGGAACTGACGCAAATCAATATCTCTAAGGATATGGTGTTAAGGAAGCTAAAGGGATTGAAGGTGGACAAATCCCCAGGGCCTGATAACATGCATCCTAGGGTACTGAAGGAGGTGGCCCTAGAGATAGCGGATGCACTAAGGATGATTTTTCAGAATTCATTAGACTCGGGAACAGTGCCGATGGATTGGAGGGTAGCTAACGTTACCCCACTATTCAAAAAGGGGGGTAGGGAAAAAGCAGGTAATTACAGACCTGTAAGCCTTACATCAGTTGTGGGCAAAATGCTGGAGTCCATCATTAAGGATGAAATAGCGGAGCACTTAGCAAATGGGGACAGGATAGGACAGAGTCAACATGGATTTACAAAGGGTAAATCGTGCTTGACTAATCTATTGGAATTTTTTGAGGGAGTAACTGGTAGAATAGATGGGGGAGAGCCAGTAGATGTGGTGTACCTGGACTTCCAAAAGGCCTTCGATAAGGTCCCACATAAAAGATTAGCATGGAAAATTGAGGCTCATGGGATAAAGGGGAAAGTTTTGGCGTGGATAGGGAACTGGCTGTCAGATAGAAAACAGAGAGTTGGAATAAACGGCTCATTTTCTGAATGGCAGGCAGTAACAAGTGGGGTACCACAGGGATCTGTCCTGGGCCCCCAGCTGTTCACAATTTACATTAATGACCTGGATCAGGGAGTCGGATGCAGCATTTCCAAATTTGCAGACGACACTAAACTAGGAGGGGGGGTGGGCTCAGAGGAAGAGACCAGGAAGCTCCAGAGCGATTTGGACAGACTGGGCGATTGGGCGGATAAATGGCAGATGCACTATAATGTGGACAAGTGCGAAGTTATCCACCTTGGGTGCAGGAACGGGAGGGCAAATTATTATTTAAATGGCAATAGATTGGGAGAGGGGGAAGTACAGAGAGACCTGGGTGTTCTTGTACACCAGTCACTGAAGGCGAGCATGCAGGTGCAACAGGCGGTCAAGAAGGCAAACGGTATGCTGGCCTTCATAGCAAAAGGGTTAGAATACAGGAACAGGGATACCTTGCTGCAGCTGTACAGGGCACTGGTGAGACCACACCTCGAGTACTGTGTACAGTTTTGGTCGCCTCATCTGAGGAAGGATGTTCTTGCCATGGAGGGGGTGCAGCGGCGATTCACCAGGCTGATACCAGGAATGGCGGGAATGACCTATGAGGAGAGACTATGTAGTTTAGGGATGTACACACTGGAGTTTAGAAGATTGAGAGGGGACCTCATAGAAGTGTATAAAATTCTGACAGGTCTAGACAGACTGGATGCAGAAGGAATGTTTCCCTTGGCGGGTGAGAACAGAACTAGAGGACATAATTTAAGGATAAGGGCTAAACCATTTAGGACAGAGATGAGGGGGAATTTCTTCACTCAGAGAGTGGTGAACCTGTGGAACTCATTGCCACAGAGGGCAGTGTACGCCAGCTCATTAAATATATTTAAGAGGGAATTAGATATATTTCTACGGGCAAAAGGGGTTAAGGGTTACGGAGAGAAGGCGGGGACGGGATACTGAATTAAAGGATCAGCCATGATCTCATTAAATGGCGGAGCAGGCACGAAGGGCCGAATGGCCTACTCCTGCTCCTATCTTCTATGTATCTATCTATGTATCTATGTCCCAGAGATGAGTGAGTTCTTGTCAAGGCTCCTCAGTTCTTTGTTTCACAGTGTCTCACCGCACTGTAATACAGCGCGGCATCTGACAGGCGAGCCGTGTTAACGGTGAGAGTGGTGGAGCCTTTCTCACGGTCCACAGATACTTTAAACCTGCCCTCAACTCTTTCTTCTCTGAATGTGGAGCTCAGATTCTCGGGAGCTAGATTGGAGAACGGCCGGTCCCAGAATACGAACTCATTTGTAGCAAAAGTAGCTTTGTGATGAAGCCAAATGGTTTGTCCTTCAGTTCCCCGATAAACCGATATTTGGAATGTCTCCGAGTGACAAGGAACAGCTGCCAAACCAAAAACAAGAATTAACATAATGATAAATGCAAGGAGAATGTAACAAAGTGAGTGGATACAGACAGAATTAAAGAATCTATCTATCTGTCTATCTATCTGTCTGTCTATCTGTCTGTCTATCTATCTGTCTGTCTATCTATCTATCTGACTATCTATCTGTCTGTCTATCTATCTGTCTGTCTATCTATCTGACTATCTATCTGTCTGTCTGTCTATCTATCTGTCTGTCTATCTGTCTGTCTGTCTATCTGTCTATCTGTCTATCTGTCTGTCTGTCTATCTGACTATCTGTCTGTCTATCTATCTGTCTGTCTATCTATCTGTCTGTCTATCTATCTGACTATCTATCTGTCTGTCTGTCTATCTATCTGTCTGTCTATCTGTCTGTCTGTCTATCTGTCTATCTGTCTATCTGTCTGTCTGTCTATCTATCTGACTATCTGTCTGTCTGTCTGTCTATCTATCTGTCTATCTATCTGTCTGTCTATCTGACTATCTATCTGTCTGTCTATCTATCTGACTATCTGTCTATATGTCTGTCTATCTATCTATCTATCTATCTGACGATCTATCTGTCTATCTATCTGTCTGTCTATCTATCTGTCTGTCTACCTATGTATCTGATTATCTATCTATCTATACATCTGACTGTCTATCTGTCTATCTATCTGTCTGTCTATCTGACTGTCTATCTGTCTGTCTATCTGACTATCTATCTCTCTATCTGTCTGTCTATCTGTCTGTCTATCTATCTATCTATCTGACTATCTATCTGTCTATTTATCTGTCTGTCTATCTGACTCTATCTGTCTGTCTATCTATCTGACTATCTATCTGTCTATCTGTCTGTCTATCTGTCTGTCTATCTATCTATCTATCTGACTATCTATCTGTCTATCTATCTGTCTGTCTATCTATCTGTCTGTCTATCTATCTATCTGACTATCTATCTATCTATCTATCTGACTGTCTATCTGTCTGTCTATCTATCTATCTATCTGACTATCTGTCTATCTATCTGTCTATCTATCTATCTATCTGTCTGTCTATCTATCTATCTGACTATCTATCTATCTATCTATCTGACTGTCTATCTGTCTATCTATCTATCTATAGAAGCAGAGATCTTTGTAGTCCATCTATTTACTCTGTATGTTGTACAACTAAACATAGAAAATCTTAGTTAATGTTTCGATTCACTGTCTCTGTAGTTATAGCTAAAAGATATTAATGTAACTCTATCCAGATGGAAGTTTGAACACGGGAAACTAATATTTCTGAATATCACCGGCATTTCCAAAGTACTTGATTTGAGGAAAGGTTAAGGGTGCAGCGGAGACGCGGCAGCAAACAGGATATTGTGCAGCTGGAGCCGCTCTTTGCCTCACTGTGTCCCCACCGCACAGTGATACACTCCGCTGTCTCTGGCCGAGGTGCCGTCTACAGAGATGATGTTGGATTTCTTCCCTCGGTCAAAAGACAGTGTGTAGCGTCCTGTAGTCTTATTCCCCTGGTATATGGAGCCGATAAATGTCGGCGCCCCCGCCAGTGCTTGTCTGTACCAGACTACGGTATCCCCAGTACCAACGGAGAGCCGGCAGTCCAGTTCAGCCCATTCCCCTTCCCGAGACACCACCTGCTCAGCGGGTGAGATCCGATCCTCACACCGAACGGCTGTGAACAAAACAAACCCAGTCAACAACCACAAGCTATTAAGAGATTAATGAAACAAGACGTCTGAGCTGATAAATGAACTCACACATCAATAGCACCAGGGCTCCAACTGGAAACAGGTCTTTGCGGAGGTTTCTGTTCATGACGATGAAGATGGACAAAAGGCGGTTCAGTCAGAAACATAGAAGATAGGAGCAGGAGTAGGCCATTCGGCCCCTCGAGCCTACTCCGCCATTCAATGAGATCATGGCTGATCATCCAAATTCAGTACCCTGCCCCTGCTTTCTCCCCATATCCCTTGATCCCTTTAGCCTTAAGAAATATATCCAACTCCTTCTTGAATATATTTAATGAATTGGCCTCAACTGCCTTCTGTGGTAGAGAATTCCTCAGGTTCACCACACTCTGGGTGAAGAAATTCCTCCTCATCTCAGTCCTAAACGGTTTACCCCTTATCCTTAGACTGTGACCCCTGGTCCTGGGCTCCCCGACCATCGGGAACATCCTTCCTGCATCTAGTCTGTCTAGTTCTGTTAGAATTGTATAATTTTCAATGAGATCCCCTCTCATTCTCCTAAACTAGCAAACATAAGCCTAATCGACCCAACCTCTCCTCATACGTCATTCCTGCCATCCCTGGTATCAGTCTGGTGAATCTTCGCTGCACTCTCTCCATGGCAAGAACATCCTTCCTCAGATAAGGCGACCAAAACTGCACATAATACTCAAGGTGTGGTCTCACCAAGGCCCTGTACAACTGCAGCAAGACATCCTTATTCCTATACTCAAATCCTCTCGCTATGAAGGCCAACATAACATTTGCCTTCTTAACCGCCTGCTGCACCTGCATGCTTACCTTCAGCGACTGGTGCACAAGGACACCCAGGTCTCGTTGCACTTCCCCTTTTCCCAATCTATTGCCATTCAGATAATAATCTGTCTTCCTGTTTTTGCCACCGAAGTGGATAAAGTCGCATTTATCCACATTATACTCATCTGCCATGTATCTGCCCAATCACCCAACCTGTCCAAATCATACAGGAGGTTCTCTGCATCCTCCTCACAGCACACACGCCCACCCAGCCTTGTGTCGTCTGGAAACGTGAAGATATTACATCTAGCTCCCTTGTCTAGATCATTTATATATAACTAGCTGGGGGAGCCAGGCGGTGCCGAGGCTTCCTCGAGGGGAATGTTGTTGTTGGAAGAGAGAGAGGGAGCGACTGGGGGGAAGAGAGAGAGGGAAGGAGAGAGAGAGAGAGGGAATGAGAGAGAGGGAAGGAGAGAGAGAGGGAAGGAGAGAGAGAGGGAAGGAGAGAGAGAGAGGGAAGGAGAGAGAGAGAGAGAGAGGGGGGGAAGGAGAGAGAGAGAGAGGGGGGGAAGGAGAGAGAGAGAGATGGAAGGAAAGAGAGAGAGAGATGGAAGGAGAGAGAGAGAGAGGGAAGGAGAGAGAGGGAAGGAGAAAGAGAGGGAAGGAGAGAGAGACAGAGAGAGAGGGAAGGAGAGAGAGAGAGAGAGAGAGACAGGGAAGGAGAGAGAGATTGGGAGTGTGAGAGAGAGAGAGATTGGGAGTGTGAGAGATTGGGAGTGAGAGAGAGAGATTGGGAGTGAGAGAGATTGGGAGTGAGAGAGAGAGAGATTGGGAGTGAGAGAGAGATTGGGAGTGTGAGAGAGAGAGAGAGATTGGGAGTGTGAGAGAGAGAGAGATTGGGAGTGTGAGAGAGAGAGATTGGGAATGTGAGAGAGAGAGATTGGGTGTGTGAGAGAGAGAAATTGGGAGTGTGAGAGAGAGAGATTGGGAGTGTGAGAGAGAGAGACTGGGAGTGTGAGAGAGAGATTGGGAGTGTGAGAGAGAGATTGGGAGTGTGAGAGAGAGAGAGATTGGGAGTGTGTGAGAGAGAGAGATTGGGAGTGTGTGAGAGAGAGAGATTGGGAGTGAGAGAGAGAGATTGGGTGTGTGAGAGAGAGAGATTGGGAGTGTGAGAGAGAGAGAGACTGGGAGTGTGAGAGAGAGATTGGGAGTGTGAGAGAGAGAGAGATTGGGAGTGTGAGAGAGTGAGACTGGGAGTGTGAGAGAGAGATTGGGAGTGAGAGAGAGAGAGAGATGGGGAGTGTGTGAGAGAGAGATTGGGAGTGTGAGAGAGAGAGAGATTGGGAGTGTGTGAGAGAGAGATTGGGAGTGTGTGAGAGAGAGATTGGGAGTGTGAGAGAGAGAGAGTGGGTGTGTGAGAGAGAGAGAGATTGGGAGTGTGTGAGAGAGAGAGACTGGGAGTGTGAGAGAGAGATTGGGAGTGTGAGAGAGAGAGAGATTGGGAGTGTGTGAGAGAGAGAGATTGGGAGTGTGAGAGAGAGAGAGATTGGGAGTGTGTGAGAGAGAGAGATTGGGAGTGTGAGAGAGAGAGATTGGGAGTGTGAGAGAGAGAGATTGGGTGTGTGAGAGAGAGATTGGGAGTGTGAGAGAGAGAGATTGGGTGTGTGAGAGAGAGATTGGGAGTGTGAGAGAGAGAGATTGGGAGTGTGAGAGAGAGAGATTGGGAGTGTGAGAGATTGGGAGTGTGTGAGAGAGAGAGATTGGGAGTGTGTGAGAGAGAGAGATTGGGAGTGTGAGAGAGAGAGAGATTGGGAGTGTGTGAGAGAGAGAGATTGGGAGTGTGAGAGAGAGAGATTGGGAGTGTGAGAGAGAGAGATTGGGTGTGTGAGAGAGAGAGAGATTGGGAGTGTGAGAGAGAGAGACTGGGAGTGTGAGTGAGAGATTGGGAGTGTGAGAGAGAGAGATTGGGAGTGTGTGAGAGAGAGAGATTGGGAGTGTGAGAGAGAGATTGGGGGTGAGAGAGAGAGAGATTGGGAGTTTGAGAGAGAGAGAGATTGGGAGTGTGTGAGAGAGAGAGATTGGGAGTGTGAGAGAGAGAGAGATTGGGAGTGAGAGAGAGAGAGAGATTGGGAGTGTGAGAGAGAGAGAGATTGGGAGTGTGTGAGAGAGAGAGATTGGGAGTGTGAGAGAGAGAGATTGGGAGTGTGAGAGAGAGAGAGATTGGGAGTGTGAGAGAGAGAGATTGGGAGTGTGAGAGAGAGAGAGATTGGGAGTGTGAGAGAGAGAGAGAGATTGGGAGTGTGAGAGAGAGAGAGATTGGGAGTGTGAGAGACAGAGAGAGATTGGGAGTGTGAGAGAGAGAGATTGGGAGTGTGAGAGAGAGAGAGATTGGGAGTGAGAGAGAGAGAGATTGGGAGTGTGAGAGAGAGAGATTGGGAGTGTGAGAGAGAGAGATTGGGAGTGTGAGAGAGAGAGATTGGGAGTGTGAGAGAGAGAACTGGGAGTGAGAGAGAGAGAGATTGGGAATGTGTGAGAGAGAGAGATTGGGAGTGTGAGAGAGAGAGATTGGGAGTGTGAGAGAGAGAGACTGGGAGTGAGAGAGAGAGAGATTGGGAATGTGAGAGAGAGAGAGATTGGGAGTGTGAGAGAGAGAGATTGGTTGTGTGAGAGAGAGAGATTGGGAGTGTGAGAGAGAGAGACTGGGAGTGTGAGAGAGAGATTGGGAGTGTGAGAGAGAGAGAGATTGGGAGTGTGAGAGAGAGAGACTGGGAGTGTGAGAGAGAGATTGGGAGTGTGAGAGAGAGAGATTGGGAGTGTGAGAGAGAGAGACTGGGAGTGTGAGAGAGAGATTGGGAGTGAGAGAGATAGAGATTGGGAGTGTGAGAGAGAGAGAGATTGGGAGTGTGAGAGAGAGAGAGAGATTGGGAGTTTGAGAGAGAGAGAGATTGGGAGTGTGAGAGAGAGAGAGAGATTGGGAGTGTGAGAGAGAGAGAGATTGGGAGTGTGTGAGAGAGAGAGACTGGGAGAGAGAGAGAGAGATCTATATGAGATCACCAGAGATGGTGTAAACACGGCCATAGAGGACATAAACATGATCTTCCATGAGGCAGCTATAAAAGCCGACCTCGTGAAACAGAAGAGGAAGCATCAAAAAAGACAAAATAAAAATATGAAATGGTTTGACCACGAATGCAAAAATGCCAGAAAAGACCTGAGAAAAATATCAAACCAAAAGCATCGGCAACCAAACAATCCGGACCTACGTACTAGATACAATGAAACCCTCAAAAGATATAAACACACCATTAGGAACAAAACACAAAACTATACCCACAAAATACTCGAAGAAATTGAAAACTCCACCAATCCAAAACAATTCTGGGAAATGTGGAATAACCTGAGTACAACACAATTGCAAGCATTACCAATCCAAGATGGCGACATCTGGAGAACACATTTTGAAAACCTCTACAAAGACATCCCAAAAAACAAAACAAATCCAAGTCAACATCAGGTCACAGAAAAACTCCACACATTAGAAGCAACAATTAAAGACAACCAAAACCCTCTAGACTCCCCAATCACATGGAAAGAACTGGCCACAAAAACAAAATCTCTCCACCTAAAGAAAGCCTGTGGCCCAGACAACATCAAAAATGAAATGCTAAAGTTCAGTAATATGGAGATGCAGGGTGCGATACTCAAACTATTCAACATCATATTACGCTCAGGCTGTTTTCCCGATATCTGGTGCCAAGGACTAATCTCCCCCATATATAAAAGTGGAAACAAATCAGACCCAAATAACTACCGCGGCATCTGTGTCAACAGTTGTCTAGGGAAGTTATTCTGCAGTATTCTAAATAGTAGATTACTTGATTTTCTTAACAAACATAATATCCTCAGAAAAAACCAAATAGGCTTTCTTCCAAAACACCGCACCGCCGACCATATCTATACCCTTCACACCCTCATCGAAAAACATAAACACCAAACAAAAAATGGGAAAATATTCGCCTGTTTCATCGACTTCAAGAAAGCCTTTGACTCTATATGGCACGAAGGGCTCTATTATAAACTTCTTCAGTGTGGAATAGGGGGCAAAGTCTATGACCTTATTAAATCAATGTATCTGAAAAACAAATGCGGGGTCAAGATTGGAGACAAACGCACCGATTTCTTCACCCAGAGAAGAGGCGTCCGGCAGGGCTGCAATTTGAGCCCGACCCTGTTCAACATATACATAAATGAATTAGCAGACATGCTGGAGCAAAGCGAGTCACCAGGTCTCCGTCTCCTGGATGGAGAAGTGAAGTCCCTGTTCTATGCGGACGACCTGGTTCTGCTGTCTCCCACAGAACAGGGATTACAGCAACAACTAGACCTACTCGACAAATACTGCCAAAATTGGGCTCTAACAGTAAATCTAAAGAAAACCAACATCATGATTTTTCAGAAAAGACCCAGATGTCAGGAAAACAAATACCAGTTTACCCTCAGTGATACCACTATAGGACACACTATGAGCTACACCTACCTTGGTCTAACTATTACAGCATCAGGGAGCTTCAGCATAGCAGTGAATGCACTAAAAGAAAAAGCCCGAAGAGCCCTATATGCAATAAAAAGAAAATTCTACAACATCCAAATCCCAATCAAAATCTGGCTCAAAATTTTTGACAGCATAATCCTGCCCATTGCACTGTACGGTAGTGAAGTATGGGGCCCGCTAAATCACCAAAGCTACACTAAATGGGAAAAACACACAATAGAAGCCCTACATGCAGAATTCTGCCGAAGCATCCTTCGCACCCAAAGAAAAACGCCAACAAATGCATGCAGAGCCGAACTAGGCAGATACCCACTGATAATAAACATCCAAAAACGAGCACTAAACTTCCTAAATCACCTCAAATCTAGCTCCCCAGACACCCTTCATTTCAAAGCCTTTCAGACCCAAGAGCTAAACCCAGAAAAGAGTCCCCTGAGTCAGCTGCTACTGAAACTAAGTACTCAGCCGGACCCTGACCAGCCCCAGACCAACACAGCCGTCCAAACACCAATCCGAGTGAACCAAATCATTAAAAAATGCAAAGAAACCTACCTGGAACATTGGAACAAAATAACCGAAAGCCAAAGCAGATTAGAATGTTACCGGGCCCTAAAAAGAGAATATAAACTGGCAGACTACCTCACGACCATCAGAGACACAAAACAGAGACAGACCCTCACCAGGTACAGACTAAGCGACCACCAACTGGAAATTGAAAAAGGCAGATACAAGAAATCCTGGCAGCCTAGAGAGAATAGAATATGCGATCAATGTCTGGCTGGCGAGGTTGAAACAGAAATGCATTTCCTCCTAAAATGCGAAAAATTCAACACATCAAGAAACATATTATTCAACAAGCTAAGCCAAACAACCCCAGATTTCAAGGAATTGGATGATCTGTCAAAATTGAGATTAGTCCTAGGAGAAGGAGACAGACCATACCTTGGGGCTAAATATGTAACAACATGTCACAACCTGAGGACTGTTTAAAAGTAAGACTGTTTAAAATTAATATTGAACGTACCAAATGAAGTAGAAAGACTGTTTAAAATTAATATTGTTTAAAAGTAATATTGTATATACCCAACAAATGTCAAATCGATTGACACCTACAGAATGTTGGAAAACTGTACCTTTTTGCAATGTAAGCTTTGGCAATATGGTTCTCTGTAAACTTTCATGCCAATAAAGCATTTGAACTGAACTGAACTGAAAACTGATTGCGAGTGTGAGAGAGAGAGATTGGGAGTGTGAGAGAGAGAGACTGGGAGTGAGAGAGAGAGAGATTGGGAATGTGAGAGTGAGAGAGATTGGGAGTGTCAGAGAGAGAGATTGGGAGTGAGAGAGAGAGAGAGATTGGGAGTGTGTGAGAGAGATTGGGAGTGTGAGAGAGAGAGACTGGGAGTGTGAGAGAGAGAGAGAGATTGGGAGTGTGAGAGAGAGAGAGATTGGGAGTGTGAGAGAGAGAGACTGGGAGTGTGAGAGAGAGAGACTGGGGAGAGAGAGAGAGAATGGGGAGATAGAGAGAGAGAGAGATTGGGAGTGAGAGAGAGAGAGAATGGGGAGAGAGAGAGAGAATGGGGAGATAGAGAGAGAGAGAGATTGGGAGTGAGAGAGAGAGAGAATGGGGAGATAGAGAGAGAGAGAGATTGGGAGTGTGAGAGAGAGAGGCTGGGGAGAGAGAGAATGGGGAGATAGAGAGAGAGAGATTGGGAGTGAGAGAGAGAGAGATTGGGAGTGTGAGAGACAGAGATTGGGAGTGTGAGAGAGACTGGGAGTGTGAGAGAGAGAGATTGGGAGTGTGAGAGAGAGAGACTGGGGAGAGAGAGAATGGGGAGATAGAGAGAGAGAG